>NW_013959237.1:0-761 GCF_001266775.1 Austrofundulus limnaeus
CTGGAATTCCTGGAAAAATTGAGTCAGCGTTTGAAGGTTTTACAGCAGCCCAGTGGAAGATTTGGGTATGCACTTATTCTTTGTATGCCCTGAAAGGTCTTTTGCATGAAGCAGATTATAACATCTGGACGTCTTTTGTCTCTGCTGCAAGGATACTTTGTTCCCGGATTGTAACAACAAGTCAGCTGGATGATGCGCACAGGTGTCTCCAAATTTTCTGTGATTTATTTGAACACAAATATGGAAAACAGTGGTGTACCATGAACTTACACCTTCATTTACACCTACGTTCGTGCATCATAGACTATGGCCCAGTTCATTCATTTTGGTGTTTTTCTTTTGAAAGGGCTAATGGGAGTTTAGGTGACTACCATACAAATAATCGACATGCCAAACTCATTATGATGCGTAAATGGTTGCTAGATTGGCAGGTATTTCAGAAAGATAAATGTGTACCAAAGCAGGTTGAAGAGCATTTTCAGTTCTCTCAAAATAAAGCATCAAAATGCAGCTACNCAGAAGCATGTAATCCGGGTCTCATGCTTAATGTTGACTGGTTTCAGCCCTATGATAAAGTTAAAGATTCTGTAGGTGTTATGTACCTTGTTGAAATGAATCTTTCTCGTGAGGAGAGATTTAAGCAGGAGAATATTATAATCGCAGGAATAATTCCTGGACCACATGAACCTAAAGGGCATATTAATTCATACTTGAAACCACTTGTCGATGACCTTCATGACCTGTGGAAGGGGGTATATTTG
>NW_013959237.1:1761-1968 GCF_001266775.1 Austrofundulus limnaeus
ATGTGGGACTTTGCTTTTGAAAACAGCCATTGGGAAAAAAGGGTTAACCTATTTATATCCCAAACGTAGCTTTTGCTATAGAAACATTACAAAGAGCTTGCAGGATTTAACACAGAGACCAGGTTTTAATGAAGCCTGTGAAAAGTGGAGAGAACGAGAAGTGTGTGACAATGTTATTGCTGATGTGTTTGATGGACAGATTTGGAA
>NW_013959238.1:0-967 GCF_001266775.1 Austrofundulus limnaeus
GGAGGGGCAAAGTGGTGGAGGTGTTGCAGGCTGGCAGCAGTGCCCTTTTTTTCTGAAAAAGCTTTGGACACAGTGCACAGATGCTGCCGCACTAGTTTCTGTCGGCAAATGTAGACGCACGCAAAGGAAAAAAGGTGTTGGTGGGGACTGTCCACACCAGTCCTTCGCAAAGTTCCGCCTAAGCCACCACCACAGCTCTGAGACGGCACCAATCAAGGTGACAACAGATATCCGTTTGAACACATACTCAGTCTGTTGGACCTGCTGCCTTTGGCACAGCTCATCATTCGATCTTACTGCAGAGGTTAGAGGACTGGGTGGGAAACTCTGGTACCTTTTTAAACTGCTTCAAGTCCTATCTTGAGGACAGGAGGTACTTTGTTGAAATTGGAAACTGTGTCTCAAACCAAACAACTTGTGGGGTTCCCCAAGGGTCAGTCCTGGGACCCATTGTTTAACCTATATGCATGCTCCCATTGGGCCAGCTAAAACAGAGCTAATTTATCCTATCACAACTAAACAGATGATACTCAGATTTACGTGTCACTGACAGCAGGAGAACGTGAAGCTGTAGATTTATTGTGTCACTGTGTTGTACAGATCAGTGAATGCAAAACACTTTTCTACAGTTAAGCTCTGATAAAAACAGAAATTATTATTGCTTTCTACCATCTGAAAAAAAAAACATTGCCAGAATCAAAGGAATAGTGTCTAAACTAGACTTAGATCTGTGCATTTGTTTTCAGCCGGTTAGACTAATGGCCTGCTCACAGTTCTCCCTAAACGACGATCTGCAGACCATCCAGAAAGCTGCTGCTCAAGTTCTCACCAGAACCAAGAAATTCCGGTCTGGCTTCCTGTAGCTCAGAAAATAGATTTTAAAACAGCTTTGTTTGTGTATGAGTACAGTGGGTAAAATAAGTATTAAACACGTCACCATTTTTCTCAGTGAATATATTACTAGAGG
>NW_013959239.1:0-620 GCF_001266775.1 Austrofundulus limnaeus
AAGTAGGCCTGAACAAGTTCAAGTAGGCCTACTTAAAAAGCGAAACTCTGATCTGAAGAGAGCTGCACGCCTGCAATCTGCTGGTAGTTACATCACTCAAGGTCATGAAGGTCATGAAGGTCATGGTTCGGATGAAACACTGCATGGAGGCGGAGCTACAAGCACGCCTACGCAAAGGCGTGAATCACATATCACCTTCCAAATTGAAGAAGAGGAGGAGAGTGAAGAGGGTTCTGGTTCAGACACTGAGGGCCGGAGTGGATCACCTCCACCCGGGCCTGGTGACCCTTCTCCTCCTCCCTCTGATGGAGGGGGGGATGACTCTGATCTTCCGCGTCGTGGTAGAGACCCTTACAAGCCCACAAGAGGTCACCGAGGTAATCACGATCGTGGGAATGGCCCAAGGTCACCACATGATCACCGCCAAAATAATTATGAGTTACTCTGTGAGGTTCTGGTCAGGGAGTTCTCGCCCCGGACCGGTCCGCCTGGGTACCCGTCTGCTGAACACATAACCCAGGGAAAACACGAACACCCATCAGAGTTCTATCATAAGCTGTTACAAGCTTATTTCGGAAATCGAAATGAACCGTTTATGGAAGAAGAGCTAGGTTTTAAAT
>NW_013959239.1:1620-1967 GCF_001266775.1 Austrofundulus limnaeus
GGAGGGAGATGCCTCTCCCCTCCACCACTAGCCTCAGCTAGACGGCCAGAGGAAACAAATATTTTCTCACTGTGACCTGTGCATTTACAAAATGGGTTGAATGCCTTCCTGCTCCTAACGACACAGCACAAACAACCACCATGTTAGTCAACCATGTGTTTTCCAGATTTGGACTTCCTCTCAGAGTAAATTCAGATCGTGGCACACACTTTACAGCCGAAGTGATGCAAGAACTGTGGAAGACGCTAGGCGTTAAAGCCAACTTCCATATTGGCTACCATCCACAGGCATCAGGCCAGGTTGAACGAGCAAGTATTTTAAAGAAATATGTTGCTGCAGATCACAAG
>NW_013959240.1:0-596 GCF_001266775.1 Austrofundulus limnaeus
TAGCTGAACAGTTTGACATGTGTTTCATGTATCTGAGTCACATGACCTAGAAGCTATTGAAGAACAATCATCAATTTTGCACAAAATAAATCCTAAGAAATGGTAAAAGCAATAAAATCAAAAAATAAAGGGTGTGCCTTTTGGGTCTCATCTACCTGAACTGTTTGACATGTGTTTCATGTGTTTGGGTCACATGACCTAGAAGCTATTGAAGAACAATCATCAATTTTGCACAAAATACATCCTACGAAATGGTAAAAGCAATAAAATCAAAAAATAAAGGGTGTGCCTTTTGGGTCTCATGTAGCTGAACTGTTTGACATGTGTTTCACATGTTTGGGTCACATGACCTAGAAGCTATTGAAGAACAATCATCAATTTTGCACAAAATACATCCTATGAAATGGTAAAAGCAATAAAATAAAAAAAAAGGGTGTGCCTTTTGGGTCTCATTTAGCTGAACAGTTTGACATGTGTTTCATGTATATGAGTCACATGACCTGGAAGCTATTGAAAAAATCATTAATTTTACACTTAAAAATTACTCAAAAATAGTAAAAGCAATAAAAACAAAAACTAAAGGGTGTGCCTTGTGT
>NW_013959240.1:1596-1967 GCF_001266775.1 Austrofundulus limnaeus
CTAGTACGTAACTCAATTATATCTACAATCTCTGATTCAGAAATACATGATACCACAAGCAGCGACGATTATCTAATAACTCTAAATTGGTATCAAAAGTATTAAACCTACCAGTAGATGGCACTTAAAAACCACTCAAACCTCTTCCTGAAGCTAATTTAATCAAAACAGAGTGGACATCCTTTAATGGAAATAAAAAATGGAAAAATGATAACCCACCAGTATCATCATCTACTTTATAGGAAACTGGCAAAGTACTTTCAATAGGCATAATAATGTTTTTCTCCAGTTTAAAAAAACAGAGCAACAACAATAAGTTGAACTAGAGGGAAAGATAAAAAGTCTCCAAAATATGTCACCACCAAAATAAA
>NW_013959241.1:0-967 GCF_001266775.1 Austrofundulus limnaeus
CACACACACACACACACACACACACACACACACACACACACACACAGCACTGACCGTGCAGCAGCAGCACCTCCTCTGCCACCCTCACAGTGAAGACACCTCCACCACTTTGCTTCAGCGTGCGGGTCACTTCACAGAACAACTCATCTGCAGCCTGCAGTCCTCCAGAGGGGTAAAAAAACCCTCCGGACCTGAGGAGAGCTGCTTCAGCCACCTCGACTAAAAGAGCAACCCACACACACACGCACACTGCACCCTGAGGAATACCCTCTCAGATATGACAAACCCTGACAAAGGTCACAAAGCAGCATGTAGCAGTTTGAGGACGGCTCGTCTCGGCTCTGTTTTCCCTCTGATGCGTAAACAGCAGCAGGTGCTGACAGTCAGGACGTCTGTCTGCTCTGTTGTCACGACCAGGTCAGCTGAGACTCCTTCCTAAAGTTTCCCAACTTTAAGAGCTGGAAATGATTCAAACTTGATGGAGTTTTAGTCCTGATTGACAGATTTTCACTGTTTCCGTAGACAAACCAACAGGTTGGTTATTCTGATTATAAACTTTTAATTTAGAGACACATCAACCATTAATACAAGATCTTCTTTCTCACTTTATCGATGTTTCATCAGTATTTATGACTTTGCAATTTTATTTTCAGCTTGATTTGTTAAAAAGATGGACTCACAAAGATATTTTCACTGGTGTTTAAGTTCAAGTAAAGATATATTTACTCTGCTGAATGAACCTGATTCAGTCCTACAGATACAGCCCACCCATATATTAAATTAAAATTAAATAGTTTGTTGTGAAAGCAGATTTTTAGTTTGTTTTGTTTAATCAACTTTAAACTCACTTGTTTTTGTTTCTGAAAGCCTGAAAAACATTTTGAATCTTCTGAGTCAATTAAAACCCTCATAATTAGAGTTTTAAACAAACTTAACTCATGAAATTTTACATAAAACTGTTGTAAAG
>NW_013959242.1:0-345 GCF_001266775.1 Austrofundulus limnaeus
GGATGTAAGTGACTATTGATTAGGATGTAAGTGACCATTGATTAGGATAGAAGTGACCAACGATTAGGATGTAAGTGACCATAATTAGATGTAAGTGACCATTGATAAGGATGTAAGTGACCAATGATTAGGATGTACAGTAAGTGACCATTGATTAGGATGTAAGTGACCATTGATTAGGATGTAAGTGACCATTGATTAGGATGTAAGTGACTATTGATTAGGATGTAAGTGACCATTGATTAGGATAGAAGTGACCAATGATTAGGATGTAAGTGACCATAATTAGATGTAAGTGACCATTGATAAGGATGTAAGTGACCAATGATTAGGATGTACAGTAAG
>NW_013959242.1:3024-3373 GCF_001266775.1 Austrofundulus limnaeus
ATTAGGATATACAGTAAGTGACCATTGATTAGGGTGTAAGCGACCATTGATTAGGATGTAAGTGACTAATGATTAGGATGTAAGTGACCATTGATTAGGATAGAAGTCACCATTGATTAGAATGTAAGTGACCATTGATTAGGATGTGAGTGACTAATGATTAGGATGTAAGTGACTAATGATTAGGATGTAAGTGACTAATGATTAGGATGTAAGTGACTAATGATTAGTATGTAAGTGACTAATGATTAGGATGTAAGTGGCCATTGATTAGGATAGAAGTGACCATTGATTAGAATGTAAGTGACCATTGATTAGGATGTGAGTGACTAATGATTAGGATGTAAGT
>NW_013959242.1:4373-4646 GCF_001266775.1 Austrofundulus limnaeus
GGATAGAAGTGACCATTGATTAGGATAGAAGTGACCATTAATTAGGATGTAAGTGACCATTGATTAGGATGTAAGTGACCATTGATTAGGATATAAGTGACCAATGATTAGGATATACAGTAAGTGACCATTGATTAGGGTTTAAGCGACCATTGATTAGGATGTAAGTGACTAATGATTAGGATGTAAGTGACCATTTATTAGGATGTGAGTGACTAATGATTAGGATGTAAGTGACCATTGATTAGGATGTAAGTGACCAATGATTAGGAT
>NW_013959243.1:0-966 GCF_001266775.1 Austrofundulus limnaeus
GATAACGTCAGGACGTCCCTCATAGTTACAAAATGGATTTGATTTATTTTTTCTTATTTTTAAAAATCGATTTTTAGACATTTTAAATCAGTTCTAAATATTTGTAAATGAGAATCACAAATCTGATGTGAATCGATTTTTTTGGTGCACCCCTACAAGTTTATATAAGTTAACAACACAAGGCTTTCAATCCTTGATGTATTTTTTGTCTGGCTAGATGACAGATTATTCAGTGCACAATTATTCCTCTCATGAATTTGGCTTTTACTACGTGTAGCACCAACCTTCAGACTACAACGGCTCTATTTTCTAAATTTGAGTCACGAGTAATCAATGTCTAACTAACTTCAAGATACAGCTGGCAAGTCTGAAGAAAACAGCACAAATCAGAGACTCTCCAGGGAACAATGGCACTTCACAAAATCATGTGGCAGCCTGCTGGAGGCTGAGGAGCTCTTTCAGGCTGCAAATGACTGATCCTGGACCAGAGATGGATCACGTTCTCCCCTCAGCCCGTCTCCCACCTCCTCCTCTTTCCCTTCCCTCCCTCAGTGAGAACGCCAACAGATGACTCCTGCCAAGTGCCTCCCCAGGAGAAGTGTGTGTTGTCTTTCTCCCTCTCTGTGCGTCTTTGTGAGTGTGTGTGTCCTTCCACTTTGATGGCAACATTGGCAGTAATGTGTCTAATAGAAGATAAGCAACACTCTCTCCGACGACTTTTCACAGCCAAACGCTTCTCCCACAAACATCATCCCGCTGAGTGCAATAGAGGGAATACTCTATCCGCTTCTCCATCTTTTAACATTCATTACGCGCGCCCATGCAAAGATACACACACACACACAGAATATAAAAGGTTCGGATATTCTGTTTCAAAGCCATCTCTCGCACAAAGTCGACTTTCATCCTCACATAAAGTTGAACGATGAGTCGCAGAGATGAGTTTCAGCTATAGAAGGACACTTG
>NW_013959244.1:0-965 GCF_001266775.1 Austrofundulus limnaeus
CACACACACACCTTTCCAACACTGGTTTATTGTTTCCAAACTCCTCAGCCGGCGTGTAGCTGTGCGCACTTGTGCCAAATCATCCGCACTCCGAGAACTCGGACAGATCCCTTTTTTTATGAGGATATTATCTCATCTCGTCTTTGTGGCGGATAAAAGCACGCTGATGGGCTTTGTGGTTTAATCTGTGAGCGCTGCCAGTGCGCAACCAGGCTTAAGGGGGCATCTCTGTGTGAAATTCAGCTTTTGTTGTGGAGAAAACGCGAATGATTTAAAAATAAAGTCTAACCGAAATGTGAAAAGTGTGGAGCTGTGTGTTTTGGCAGCTGGAAGGAGACACTTAATGAACACAGAGGAGAACAATTGTGAGAAATTCAGCAGAAAATCCAGACACTGTGGTGGAATCAAAAATATGAGCCAACAGATTGTATTTCCAAAATGCATTATTTAACTAGTTAGTATAGAAAAGACAACAGAATAAACAGACATTTTGAGAAAACATATATTTGGATTAGGATTTGCAGTCTATTGACAGTTGGAAGTGTTTCTGATTACCTTTTCCTAAAAATATCCCCATGAACCAAAATCTAAAAGGGATCAAACTGTTGTAGGTTGTTGGAAATTGTTTGATCTTTACGTGTGTCTCAGCTCCTCTTCTCTTTTGTTAACAAACAGAGGGAAAATGTGGGACAAACTGTTCTGGCTCCAGGCCCTGCTGGCCTTATCGTCTGCAGGGCTGCCTCCATCCTTCGAGCCCCTGTCCGCTCCCAGGATCTTCCTGTCCTTCAAAGGTAAGACGCTGAAAACAAAAACGATGCAGATTTGATTTGTTGCAGCTCTTGTCGTTCAGTTTTACTCAGGAATGAGTCGAGTACAGCAACAGCTGAATTCATGTGCTGACAGGCTTGGCTTTCTGTCCACTGAGAGCTTAACTGGAGTTTGATTGTGTGTGTGTGTGTGTGTGT
>NW_013959245.1:0-332 GCF_001266775.1 Austrofundulus limnaeus
CTAATAATATTACCTAAGGAGCTAACGCTAATAATATTACCTACAGAGCTAACGCTAATAATATTACCTAAGGAGCTAACGCTAATAATATTACCTAAGGAGCTAATGCTAATAATATTAGCTTGGAGTTAATACTAATAATCTTACCTAAGGAGCTAACGCTAAAAATATTACCTAAGGAGCTAACGCTAATAATATTACCTAAGGAGCTAACGCTAATAATATTACCTAAGGAGCTAACGCTAATAATTTTACCTAAGGAGCTAATGCTAATAATATTACCTAAGGAGCTAACGCTAATAATATTACCTAAGGAGCTAACGCTAATAATT
>NW_013959245.1:1332-1965 GCF_001266775.1 Austrofundulus limnaeus
AGTACGTCCACTGAGACAGGAGGACAGGTCCAGTGAGACAGGAGGACAGGTCCACTGAGACAGGAGGACAGGTCCAGTGAGACAGGAGGACAGGTCCACTGAGACAGGAGGACAGGTCCAGTGAGACAGGAGGACAGGTCCACTGAGACAGGAGGACATGTCCACTGAGACAGGAGGACATGTCCTGTGAGACAGGAGGACAGGTCCACTGAGACAGGAGGACAGGTCCAGTGAGACAGGAGGACATGTCCCCTGAGACAGGAGGACAGGTCCACTGAGACAGGAGGACAGGTCCTGTGAGACAGGAGGACAGGTCCAGTGAGACAGGAGGACAGGTCCAGTGAGACAGGAGGACAGGTCCACTGAGACAGGAGGACAGGTCCTGTGAGACAGGAGGACAGGTCCACTGAGACAGGACAGGTCCAGTGAGACAGGAGGACATGTCCCCTGAGACAGGAGGACATGTCCAGTGAGACAGGAGAACAGGTCCAGTGAGACAGGAGGACAGGTCCAGTGAGACAGGAGGACATGTCCACTGAGACAGGAGGACAGGTCCACTGAGACAGGAGGACATGTCCACTGAGACAGGAGGACAGGTCCACTGAGACAGGAGGACAGGTCCACTGAGACAGG
>NW_013959246.1:0-435 GCF_001266775.1 Austrofundulus limnaeus
AACAGAAAAATAATTATTATTCATATAAACTGCATACAGTGAACTATGTCATTTAACTTGTGTAATTACTCGAGAAAAAAACTTACCAAGCACATTTTGAACACGTAGCTTCATCTGAGCCTTCAGCCACCTCTCATAGAGTTGCCTCTGGTGTTTCTCGGAAATGGCTGTCCGTGCTGCTTTTGATGGAACTTCACCATCCAGAGAAATGGGATGATCTTGCAGTAACTTTTCAAAGGCTGCGTGAACATCCATTTGTGTGCTGCCACTTGTTGATGCTCTGGCCTCATCACATGGAGTTTCTTGCTCAGAATCATTGCTAAATGCGATATTAGACATAAAATATTTTAAATTAGTGGTCATTGTTAAAAAATTTGGCTTAGTATTGACCATCTGTGAACAATAAAATTATGTTACCTTGAGTCAGCTTGAACG
>NW_013959246.1:1435-1965 GCF_001266775.1 Austrofundulus limnaeus
TTTTTTCTGGGAACCTTTACATATTTTCTATAACCTCTTGGAAAGAGGTTGTAAACACTTAAAACAGTTATATTTGTCTTTTTTACCAAGTCTGGGAACTTTTGGTCTCAACCAATAAGTGCGAATACAGTTTGTAGTACTTTTACCCCGATCTTAACAAATTAGCCTTTAACTAGAGAGCTGAAACTTGTAGGGCACTCACAGACTAATAGACTCTAAGTAAGCTGAAGGTTTTAGCCCTCTAGCTACTTCCTAGCCTAAACTAAAAATAAAAAAGTGTTGCATTTTGTTCTCAACTACTAAGTGCAAATGCAGTTTATAGTAATTTTACCCCGATCTTAGCAAGTTAGCCTTTAGCTAGAGAACTGAAACTTGAAGGTTACTCTCAGACTAATAGACTCTAAGTACCCTGAAGGTTTCAGCCCTCTAGCTACTTCCTAGCCCAAACTAAAAATAAAAAAGTACTCTATTTTGGTCTCAACCACGGTTGGGGTTAGGGGAAGGTCCAGCGCCTTGGCGCTGGACCTTCC
>NW_013959247.1:0-965 GCF_001266775.1 Austrofundulus limnaeus
TATAACAGTTTATAACAGTTTATAACAGCTTATAATAGTTTATAACAGCTTATAATGTAAAAATCCTTTGAAGTTGATGGCAGGTGTTCTCTGACAGGTAATGAAGCAGTTCTCACCTTTCCAGGCAGGTTTGAGGTAAAGCAGCTAATCCTTTGCACATCTTCCAGCTCCGTCAGTCACAGTCGTGTTAGCGTGAACCTGTGTTTTGCGGTGAAGTCTCCTGCGTGACTCTGTGTGCTCCTGCTCACTGTCTGACTCTGGCTTTGGGCTCATGGGGAGTTTTATAGAGACGCCCCTCGGGCTGGAGGCCAGCAGCGCAGCCAATCAGACTGGAATGTGTTCAGCGCGGGCAGCTGAGGATCTCCAGTCAGGAAAGGGTGGGTTTTCACATGTGGACGGGTGTTTGCCTTCAGCTTTAAATGAACTTAACAGATCCCGGATGCTTCTGCAGGATGCAGAGGAGGAAAATAGGTTTTGTGCTGGTTTTTATCTGTTAAGATGTTTCTGTGTTGTAAATTTATAAGCGTGTAATAATTTACAATAGAAAGAAAAAAAACTTAACTGGAATTCATCTGTGAACTTGCTCATGTTGTGCCTTGATTTTTAATTTGTTTTTTGATGAACACCAGATTGTTTTTGTTCTTTTGTGTTCTTGATGATATATTTAGAACTTCTGCTTTTTTTTCTTCCAAGAACAGATTGTTTTAGTAACAGAAGGCAGACTTATGAAGTACAGCAGCTGTGCAGAAGAGTTTGTCTCATTTAAAGTGTTATAAAACTGACAGAAAACATCTGACTTTAATCTGACATTTAAATACGGAAGGTTTCAGTTAAAAGGAGTTAGATTATAAAACTGAACGTTTTTTTTTCATTAAGGTGAATTTTTACCTCCACCAAGGGCGAGGTGATGTTTTCGGTTGCGTATGTCTGTTGTTCTGTCTGTGGACAACATTACTCAAAAACTT
>NW_013959248.1:0-610 GCF_001266775.1 Austrofundulus limnaeus
AATGTGAAGTCTTATCTTGACATAAAGTTACATTTTGAACTGAACCAGGATAAAAATTTGACCACAGTTTCGAACGTCATAAACTAGAATGTAATAAACCACATCAATTTGTAAGAAAAACGTGATCAAAAATTGGCAGCCACAAGAATTTCACAGAAAACCCAGTTGATTCTCTTCTAAAAAACTTTATTGTCCAGATCTGTAACTTCATTTTATTGCTCAGAGTCAACGTCTCCCACCATTTGTCTGTGACCCTGAATCTTATCAGCAAACAAAAACTAGAACCCTTGGTAACTCTTTTTCTGTTCATAACACAGTGTCCAGAACTGAGTCATGCCTCCTGAAAATGACAGTCTGAGTAGGGAACATGACCTCACTTATATGTTGACAGTTTTTCTAACAAGGAATTTATGAAGTACAAACATAATGTGTCTGACTGTGTTCTCCACTTTCTATATGTTCTCCTGGAGTTCAATATGAAAGTCAGAATAGATGTTTGGCTCGCTCTTCGAATGTCTTTGAAAAAAGAAAAAAAAAGAGAACAGGCATTAGGAATATAGGGATGACCTTGCTTTGTGTTTTTTTAAATAATATAGCAAACCATTTTCTG
>NW_013959248.1:1610-1965 GCF_001266775.1 Austrofundulus limnaeus
ATCTAATACATTGCTAAAAGCAGATTTTTTTTTACAGAACATCTCATCACAACACCTAGCTTATGTGAGTCACAAACTTACTTGAAATGTATGTTTGGTAGAATAGTTGTTTGCTGTAACAATGCTTCTTAGCAATAAATCTTGTATAATTGGAAAGTCTCTTAATTTCTCTGTTAAATGGTGCTACATTTGTAAGGAACGTACATTTGTGGGATGAACAATAGAGACTATGATGGAAAATTTCACCAAATCTTAATTTGCCAATGCCAAACAGCTTATTTTGCTGTTGACTCATTTGGTGTTTGGTAGCAATTTAACAATTTATTACTTTAACAAACAACAGCCTCAGTAGCAT
>NW_013959249.1:0-965 GCF_001266775.1 Austrofundulus limnaeus
TATATATATGTGTGTATCTTCATGTGAAAATCTCAGGTGTAGTGAAAAGTGTCCCAGAGGCAGAGGTTGAAGCTTGGCTTAGCCTCATGCTGGGTCACCAGCAGACAGTGTCACCAGCACAGACTGGAGTGAAGCGACTCTCACCAGTGACTCGTTAGTTTATCAGCACAGGGACATGTTTAGAGTCGATCGACGAGGATCAGCCGTTGTTCTGACTCTGCGATCCCACAGCTGCAGCAGGTTCTGTGAGCTGACGACACATCACATGGCTCTGATGCTAACGGTTCAGCTGCAGAGGGGGCAGAACACACCCCTCCTGTTAAATGGCCTTTCACCCCCACAGTGGTGAAAACACACGTGCTTCACTCCCTCCCCCCTCCACCACTTCTGAGCCAACGTGGGCTCATTGCATCTAAATGTGGAAACCTCAGAAGCAGTGTGAAGCGCTGCACAGGGTGGAGGAGCTGTCAGCAGCGTTCAATCAACAAGGAGGACGTAAAACCATGACTGAGTCTCTGCTCTGCAGTGAAGGAGCCACAACCTGAGGGTCTGCAGGACTAAACTTTAATCAGCTCTTACCTGATTTAAGAAGGGTCAGGAGGGAATCACTGCATGGTTGGAAGTTTTCAGAGCATTTTCATCAGAGAGTGCACAGACGTTATGTAAGAGTGACTTTTAACAGCAGCTTTGTCTCTTTGGGCTTTGTGGTAACTAAACTATACTTAACTGTTACAGATTAGTCTGTTTGTCAGTTACTTTGGCCCACTTTCAACCATCTGGTTAATAACGATCTGCAACAAGAAAAAAAACTGTTGTAAAACTTAAAATATGGCTTTTCAAATTTCACGCTGAAATTTAGTTTGTCACTATGGCAGCTTCTGATTTACCATTTTAAGATTTAAGAACATTGGGCCTCATGCTAGAACCGTTGGTACGCACAGATTTGTTCTGAAGTTGTGCGTACG
>NW_013959250.1:0-272 GCF_001266775.1 Austrofundulus limnaeus
TCGTATTATACATGAGATCGTATTATACATGAGATTGTATTATTCATGAGGTCGTATTATACATGAGGTCATATTATTACTTGAGATGGTATTATTACATGAGATGGTATTATACATGAGATGGTATTATACATGAGGTCGTATATTACATGAGATGGTATTATACATGAGGTGGTATTATACATGAGGTCGTATATTACATGAGGTCGTATATTACATGAGGTCGTATATTACATGAGGTCGTATTATACATGAGGTCGTATTATACATGA
>NW_013959250.1:1272-1965 GCF_001266775.1 Austrofundulus limnaeus
ATACATGAGGTCGTATTATACATGAGGTCGTATTATACATGAGGTCGTATACATGAGATCGTATTATACATGAGATCATATACATGAGATCGTATTATGCATGAGATGGTATTATACATGAGATCGTATTATACATGAGACCGTATTATACATGTGATCGTATTATACATGTGATCGTATTATACATGAGGTCGTATTATACATGAGGTCGTATTATACATGAGGTCGTATTATACATGAGGTCGTATACATGAGATCGTATTATACATGAGATGGTATTATACATGAGATCATATACATGAGATCGTATTATGCATGAGATGGTATTATACATGAGATCGTATTATACATGAGACCGTATTATACATGTGATCGTATTATACATGTGATCGTATTATACATGTGATCGTATTATACATGAGGTCGTATTATACATGAGGTCGTATTATACGAGGTCGTACTATACATGAGATTGTATTATACATGGGATCGTATTATACATGGGATCGTATTATACATGAGGTCGTATTATACATGAGGTCGTATTATACATGAGGTCGTATTATACATGAGATCATATACATGAGATCGTATTATACATGAGATGGTATCATACATGAGGTCGTATTATACATGAGGTCGTATTATACATGAGATCATATACATGAGATCGTATTATACATGAGATGGTAT
>NW_013959251.1:0-602 GCF_001266775.1 Austrofundulus limnaeus
GAACTGCGTTTAGAGCGCACATTTGTAATATTTGAGACACTATCCTCAGGATTTACACCTTCATCATTCAGATGTTCCTCTGTTTGAACATTATCAGCAGCAACTTCCTCACATGCATTTTCATGGACATCATCCTCTTCTTCACTTTCTTTCAGCCAGATACGCACTTTATTCACAAACTCATCATTTGCCAACATTTTCTCTTGAAACCAAGCATTTTGTTTATGCTGTTCATCCTCAGACAAATTAAAATCCTTTAACAATGAGTTGTGAAGTTTAGATGCATTTTCACACAGCGTATTTAACCTTTGCATACATTGTTTCACCTCAGAAACATTTTTATTTGTCGACCAGAGCTCAGTTATTTTCCACTTTATTTTCCCTGCATTTTTAAACAGCTCACTTCTTTCCTTATGTGCCTTTTCAAAGGCAAGGGCAGCTCCTTTTAATGTAAGTTTTCTTTGCCTTTTTTCACTTTGCGTGCCCGTAGGCTCAATTTCAATATTCAAATCACTCATTTTCAACTGTGCATCAACAAAACAAGCTGCGTAATTGGCTTTTACGCGCAGCTAAACGCTCCAAAAAATAACAAGGCACAAACG
>NW_013959251.1:1602-1964 GCF_001266775.1 Austrofundulus limnaeus
TCTCTGATTTTATCAGCATCAGCAGTTGCGAGGGTATCATCCCTGTTTTTGTTAGCTTCTCTTTCAGCTTGTAGCTGTTTATGAAGGTTTCGCACGACCACGCTTTCACGCCCCAGACGTACTCTGAGTAAGCATGCTATCTTAGCTAAACGCTCAGGGTTATTTTTTGGCTTTTCTTTTCTCTCAACTTCATTTGCAATCAGTGTTAACTGTTCATTTAGAGTGTCAATGTCCCATTTGTCTGCGTGCTCCAGATAGCCTGGAGCTGTCGTCTTTGTTAAAACCTCTAGGGCTTCTGAGACGCCACAAACAACCAACCTCCTCCCTCCAGGAGTGGTCACGGTTGTTTGCTCCAGCTTGGT
>NW_013959252.1:0-964 GCF_001266775.1 Austrofundulus limnaeus
ATGCTGTATTTTTTGCAACTTGCAGCAGTTGTCAGATTAGCATTGTTTTGTGAAAACTGATGTGCACTGGTCTCACAAAAAATCCCTTTGTCTATGTTACCACAGACATGTGAGAAATGTGGAGCTGTCTCACCTTTCATTTTCCTTTTACACATACGGGAACATCATATAAACACACACGAATGTTAACTACCAGATTCCATCTGTATTGGTAACCATTT
Organism: Austrofundulus limnaeus; assembly: GCF_001266775.1. NCBI lineage: Eukaryota > Metazoa > Chordata > Actinopteri > Cyprinodontiformes > Rivulidae > Austrofundulus > Austrofundulus limnaeus. The sequence continues at coordinate 222 of NW_013959252.1, forward strand.
TAAACAGCAATAGTTTTTGGATTGCAGTTTTAATCACGTGTTCTTTTAGAAGGGCACTGGAGTTCTTGCATTAGGCAAGACACAAAAGTGCAGACGTGACCAGTGGTTTCCAAATGGAATATTTCTTCAGGGTGTAAAAAGCATCGAGAGGCGTGAAAATGTTGGCAGTTCCGCATATCGTGAGGACTATAATAAAACAAAAGGTGCATTAGGCAGAATGCAACACACCCTGCTTTTAGCTTGTGGAAAACCAAAGATTATTAAAATATGCACAGATGCTTATGTGCGGGAAGTGCACCTACTTTTGTTTGGCCACATATCAAAAATAAATGAAACTAAGAAAGAATAAACATCCCATTCTGTGTGGAAGACCATCTCCAAATGATCAACTTAAATAATGAACCTATGTTCCCCTGTATCTACATTCCCTGGTACAGTGCTTGCACTGTCTTTAAGATTTTTTTTTACATTTGTTTTAAAACACATTTAAAGGCAAAGCCAAGAATTGACTTTCATTTTTAAGCCCAGGAAAATGAATGTAGGTACCAGGGAACATAGGGTATTGTGGAACATGGACACTGAGGAACATAGGTACCAGGGAATATAGGGTACTGTGGAACATGGACACTGAGGAACACAGGTACCAGGGAACATAGGGTACTGTGGAACATGGATACTGAGGAACATAGGAACCTGGAAACATAGGGTACTGTGGAACATGGACACTGAGGAACATAGGTACC
>NW_013959253.1:0-440 GCF_001266775.1 Austrofundulus limnaeus
AAAAAAAGAACAGATAAAAATAAAAACTAAATTAAAAAAAGGGTATTCGTGTATAAATGAGTTTTTCTCATCGTGTTCAGGTGAAAGTGTTCCAGTTCTGAAGACCCCGCTGCCAGCTGCTGACAGGACCTACAGCTCAGAGACTGAGCGCAGACACACTGTTTTCTGTGGGACCCAAATCATTCAGGCCAAGGGAGGAAGACGTGGTGGAGGCGGGGCCATTGCTGTTGTTACAAGAACTGGTTAGTAAAAAAACCATAATCCATCTGCTTCTGTAACAAATATGAATTCACCACAAACAGCAATACATGAAATACTTCAAGACTTAAAGATCCAGACAGTTCTTACACTTTAAATTGCCTGTAACATCCAATTTTTATCATAAATTTGAATGCATTTTTGGAGAGATAATGTTAATAACATATTGCAAAACATAATTC
>NW_013959253.1:1440-1964 GCF_001266775.1 Austrofundulus limnaeus
GTTCCCCAGAGATGGTGGCCAGTCTCTGTCGAGCCGACACAGGTCCAGTCAGAAAAGTCTTACTTGCATAAGTTTAAAAGAAAATGTCAAACAAGTTTTATTGACATGTTAACATAAAATGTGCTGATTTGTGTTTCCAGTGCCGCCACAGTTCTCCAGCACGCTGCGTTCCTTCTCCAGCGAAGGCCTCAGGGTTCTGGCTCTCGCCTGTAAACCAGTGGACATGAATTCAGACTTGATGAACATTGAACGGTGAGATCAACAAAAGTTTTGATCCATTTAATAAGAAGACCTGGCTTTACATGTAAACACAAGTTTGTGTTGGTTTGCAGAGCTGAAGTAGAGAAGGAGCTGAAGTTTCTGGGCTTGCTGATAATGAAGAACCAGGTAAAACCAGAGACTGCAGGTGTTATCGACGTCCTGACCGAGGCCCACATTCGTACTGTGATGGTCACTGGTGAGAATAGCTATATTTGCACATTTACTACTTCTTTTTTTTAAATAAATGATTTATGTTGACAACA
>NW_013959254.1:0-481 GCF_001266775.1 Austrofundulus limnaeus
AACGTGGCTAAAATGAGTTACATTGAAATCAATGAACAGTTAAAAGATTTAGCTGATAAAGCCGATGTCAAAGAAAAAACTAGTTTGCAGAACGTACGTTTGTCTCAAATGGCAGTGCTCTTGAATGCCAGATTGGGAGTGGAGGTTCAGTTGTTAAACGACCTGCAAGCTCAAATCGTGGAAACAAACAAACAGCAACAGCTTCAGTCAGACGAAATAGCTAAGTTAAAACGAGAAAATGAGCTACTGAAACAGCAACTTAAAACCGCAGAACAAGAAAAGAAAGATTTGGAATCCAATCTGGGTGAAAATGTCCAAACACTGGATCAACAGATTAAACTTCTTCGAAATGAAAAAGCTAACGTTGATGCTTTGATTCAGGAAAACAAGTCTCTTAAAATAGATTTGGAGGCCGTCACTGCAGACTACAAAGCGGCTAATAAAAACGCTAAAGTTCTGAAGACAGCGTGTGATTTCAGAC
>NW_013959254.1:1481-1964 GCF_001266775.1 Austrofundulus limnaeus
ATCCTGGGTTACATTTATGAAAATTAGGCTGGCCCTGATTTCATTAATCTAATCCCTACATTTTGGTGGAGAATGCGGGCATCGATCCCGCTACCTCTCGTATGCAACAGCTGAGAGACTGGGCTGTCGCAGCTTTTGAGAAAATCAAAAGAACAAAACCACAAACAGAGGTTTTAATGCAAGCGAAAAAATCTGCATCTTTTGAGTTGGAGGGGGCACGTTCTCAGTCTCCTCCTCCTAAAAAAGCAAAAAAGAAGTCAGATTTTAAATCAAACAAAGGCAACTGGAGTTCTAAGCCAAAGCGAGGTGACAGAGACCGAGAGAAGGACTACAGACCTCCACAGGGGGGTCAGCGTCCAAACAACGCCCAAAGTGAGGGACGCGCTCGTTTCCCTAGCAACCGTGGGTGGTTTCAGGGGAAGTCTCGTTACAGAGACTATCCTCCTCCTCCGAGAGGTGATGACTCGTCTCAGTCTCCTCCTC
>NW_013959255.1:0-964 GCF_001266775.1 Austrofundulus limnaeus
TGCTTTCATCAATGATCTTTGCATCTGATCAGTTTCTGACATCTTCAGTCCCCTCACTTGGTATTTCATGATGAGACGGGAACTTTTCTGAAGAAATGGACAAACAAACAAAAACAAATCTCACTGTAAGTCTTCTGGCCATCACCAAACGGCAAAGAGCCAAAGTCGGCATGAGGTGGTGAACAAGTGGCATATTCTTTCCTTAGTAATGAAAATAAAAATAAAGATAAAATCTTGATAATGATTGCCATTTCAAAATATTACCTGAAAAGGACGGTGAACACACAGACCACACGGGTTTCCTTCTGTGAATGAACACATTGGCAGCAGTTTAGGTGTACAGGTTACTGTTGCCATCAAGTGGACGAGCTTGTACAACACACAGCTGCAGAGTGATGACGATTAAGTGCTGTGTGTATAAATGTATTAATATTAGCCTTTTAGCTTGTTTTAATGTTTTTATAATTAAAGTAAAAGATTTTCACTTTGTCGATCTAGCAGTTGATAAATAACCATGAAGTTATTATTACTTAATGGTATATTATAAATTTCTTTGGATAGTTACTTTGTTATTCTGTTCATAACTTTGATGGACAGAATTTTTTGTTGCAATCGGGTTTGTTACCCTCAAGATTCAGTTTTTTTTCTATTTGCAGATAATGTGGTTTTGTCTGCGTCATTGTGATCTCCAAGTACTCAATTTGCAGCCAAGTCTGGAGCAGCTGGGATGAGGATCAGCACCTCCAGATCTTAGGCTCTGGTCTGGTCCTCAGTCAGAAAAGGGTGAACGGCCCTCTTTAGGTTGGGGATGAGGTTCTGCCTCAAATGAGAGAGTTCAAGTTTCTCAAAATTTAGTCACAAGTGAAAAATGAATGAGTGAGTTCGGCAGACAGATCGGTGCAGCTTCGGCAACATTGTGCACTTTGGGCTGGTTTGTTGTGGTGAAAAAAGAAATGAGCTGCGA
>NW_013959256.1:0-620 GCF_001266775.1 Austrofundulus limnaeus
TGTGTGTGTGTGTGTGTCTGTGAGGGCTGTCAGTGTGTTGCTCAGGGACACTTCAGCATGTGACTGAACAGCAGGGAGTTGAACCACCAACTCTCACATTAGAGGGACTCTCCTACAGACCTGTCTCACACATCTTTTTTATCACAAGTTCAAATAGTTCCAGGTGAGACTTGTGGTCCAGGTGAGACTTGTGGTCCAGGTGAGACTTGTGGTCCAGGTGAGACTTGTGGTCCAGGTGAGACTGTCCCTCCCTGTACCACTTTAATGTGGTCTGGATTCTGTTTGAAAACTCAGAACTGGATCACAACCACGTTCCTCTGGTCTGCTGTAGGCCAGTGGTCCCAGGACCAGGTTTTCGTCCCAGGACCAGGGGGTCTGTCCCAGGACCAGGTTGTGGTCCCAGGACCAGGGGGTCTGTCCCAGGACCAGGTTGTGGTCCCAGGACCAGGTTTTTGTCCCAGGACCAGGGGGTCTGTCCCAGGACCAGGTTTTTGTCCCAGGACCAGGTTTTTGTCCCAGGACCAGGTTTTTGTCCCAGGACCAGGGGGTCTGTCCCAGGACCAGGTTGTGGTCCCAGGACCAGGTTTTTGTCCCAGGACCAGGGGGTCTGTCCCAGGACC
>NW_013959256.1:1620-1964 GCF_001266775.1 Austrofundulus limnaeus
CCTAACGTCAGGTTACTGATGATCTGATAATCTATAATCCACAGAGGACCATCAGCCTAACGTCAGGTTACTGATGATCTGATAATCTATAATCCACAGAGGACCATCAGCCTAACGTCAGGTTACTAATGATCTGATAATCTATAATCCACAGAGGACCATCAGCCTAACGTCAGGTCACTGATGATCTGATAATCTATAATCCACAGAGGACCATCAGCCTAACGTCAGGTCACTGATGATCTGATAATCTATAATCCACAGAGGACCATCAGTCTAACGTCAGGTCACTGATGATCTGATAATCTATAATCCACAGAGGACCATCAGTCTAACGTCAGGTC
>NW_013959257.1:0-964 GCF_001266775.1 Austrofundulus limnaeus
TTATTTTACAGTTAAAATAAATGTTTATCAAATGAAGTCAATGTTACAACTAATCAGGGATCCCTTTAAATAAAACATTGCATTTTTTTTTTTCCGGCTCGAGGAATCTTACCTTTGCAGTGAACAGCAATTGCTCCTTCTGCGTTCTCACAGATATTGATGAACTTCGTGACAATAGAGTCGTTCGGTGTGCTTCCATCCACAAAGAACAAGTCGTAATGTTCAAAACCAGATTCTGTAAAACGTCTGGCATCGTACATCTTTTTGTTGAGTCTGATGATGGTGGTGACGTTATGTTTCCTGAAGTACGGGATGTAGGCCTCAGGAGCATGTAAAGGGTAACCTTAAATAAAAAAATAATAAACATTTGGTTCGGGAGTTGTGCAAATAGAATTTAATATCTTTTTCTGTGTACACATATTAATTACCATTTTCTATTTTGCTTTTGGGATGTGGCCCACTGAAAGCAAGAAACTTCCCGGGGATAATCCAGTTAAAGTCACCATTTTCTGCTCGCTCATAATGCTCGTACTCTTCCACATCAAACTTTGAGAAATTGAGCCAGCCGTACTGCAGAGCCTGGAGAGGAGTCAACAGGAACGGCATTTTGTTAAAAGCATGGTGATAAAAGACACGGAAAAACAAGCTGTCTTTAAAATACATACTTTGTGAACAGCATGAAGGCAATCTAGGATGTCCAGATTGTACATGCAGGTTCCAAACGAGGCATCCCTGAAAAACATAAAAGCTCCATGACAAACCAGATCTGCACTGCACGGTTGGAATGTTTCATTTCTCTAAAGCATTTCTCTGCTAAAATCAGTTTCATGTCTACTGCAGCAGATATCATTGCTTTCTAGCTACACATCTTGTTGCTGTACTTTAAGACAGAAGTGAGGGCTGCGTCTCAGAAAGCTGGAGGCAAGATAAGAAAAAAAATTAAATCCAATAAACATTTTAAACC
>NW_013959258.1:0-964 GCF_001266775.1 Austrofundulus limnaeus
ATTTTCTGCAGAACTAACCAGTGCATTTCTGCTCACCTGTTTGTTATTGAATGAGTTTTTACCAATGGCTGGCTGGGTCAACATTAGGAAACAAAAACCCTGATCTGATTGTAAATGAAACTTCTAAAACTGACTTAACTTCACAATTAACTAATATTTGCTGTTCAGGGAGCGGGCAGCAGCTGAGAGAAGAGTAATGCAAACCACAAAGCAAACATCTTTTGTTCACAGTGAGTCTGATGGAAAAGTATGAACGAGCTGAGCAGGAAGCAGAGGTGATGAGGGTGAAGAAGATGGTGAGGAAGCTGTACCCAAACTCCCCTCTGTTCAGCAAGTGGGGCGCCGAGCTGTCCGAGGAGGAGCAGAAGGAGGCGGAGAGGTTGTTCCAGAGGTACGGCTACAACGCCTTCCTCAGCGACCAGCTGCCGCTCAACAGAGACATCCCTGACACCAGGCCCCCGAGGTGAGCCTCACATCCTGCAGCTGCAGCCAACACCTTCATCACACACAGCCTTCATCATCTTCATGCTCAGTTTGTTTTCTACATCGACACAAAAAGTAATAATACAAATAATTGTCCCCAACTGGCTGAATTTAAAATTGATGACCTGATGTTGCATTCGGGAAATGAAAAATCAATTTAAATGTCTTCATTTGTCAAAATAAAGTGAGAAAAACAGATGACTTCATTAATCAAAACAAAAATATAACAAAATAATGTGGTAACAATCATCTATAAATTTAACCCTCTTGCTTCCCTTGAGTCAAAATGAACCAGGAGCTCTAATAAGTCTTAACACTGATAATTTTGACCCAAGGGCAGCAGGAGGGTTAATGAGATTCTATTTATTTACTAGTTCAAGACATTTCCGGTACAAAACTTGTGGGCCAGACTTGTCAAAATGTGCTTTTTTTATTCGAGCCATAATGTTTTAATGAGAATGATTTTGTAGTTATATATATA
>NW_013959259.1:0-273 GCF_001266775.1 Austrofundulus limnaeus
CTTTATGACCACAGTGTACCATCTTCTGACCATGTCCATCCCTTTATGACCACAGTGTACCATCTTCTGATGACTACTTCCAGCAGGATAACGCTCCATGTCATACAGCATGAATCATCTCAAACTGGTTTCTTGAACACACCAATGAGTTCACTGTACTGGAATGGCCTCCAGTCACCAGATCTCAACCCAATAGAGCACATTTGGGATGTGGTGGAACAGGAGAATCTCATCATGGATGTGCAGCAGACAAATCTGCAGCAACTGTGTGAT
>NW_013959259.1:2734-3061 GCF_001266775.1 Austrofundulus limnaeus
TGTTTGTGTTTATTGTGAAGTTGGTCGTAAATTTCATTTCAAATGACATTAAAAAGGTCCTAAAAAGTCTGAAATGAATTTTGCTTTGAGCTGTAGGAACCCTGAGGTCAGATAATTATTTAAGGATACGTGTTGTAACTGTGGAGGACAACACAGGCTATTTTAAGGAGGATGTGAAGTAAGGAAAAAGGCAGTGGAAATCAAACAAGTTAAAGTCAACAATAATATAAGTTCAGCAGAAGCTGCTAAAAGAGTAAAGAAGCCAAAAGATATGTCAGGAAAGTTCAACTGAGGCCAATATCAGAACAAAAGCAGACTGGAACTGAT
>NW_013959259.1:4061-4271 GCF_001266775.1 Austrofundulus limnaeus
TATGGTAAAATAAAGTTTTTCTTTGTTTACACACTGTGTGTGTATATGTGTTATAGAGTACATGATAATCGGGGCTACTCTAAAAAGAAAAACCTGTTAATCTGGTAAGTACTCGGCATTGTTTACATCATTTGAATAGCCCCATCCCTTTAAAAAAGACTGTTTCAAGATGGCGTCGCTCTTAGCATATCTTGGCCCCGCCTCTTGACG
>NW_013959260.1:0-834 GCF_001266775.1 Austrofundulus limnaeus
CTTTTCTTTCTGCACAAACAAAGCTTGTTCAAGATTTCACTTTCAGAAAAATAATCATTTAATCTACAACTAATTACTTTTTGAAGTCAGTCTAATTTATAACGGTCACTACCTGATTTTAGCAAAAACAAAATGCCTGTAACTCGGTCTTTTTGACAAATTTTGAGCTAAAATTTTAAGCAGTAGTTAAGAGTCATTCTCAAACTCTGACGTCACGTGTGGATATCATATCAGATTGCATAAGAGATTGTCACCCCTGCAACCCCACAGGACAGAAGCAAACAAATGGAAAAAGATAGAAAAAGTCAATAATACCAGAATTTGCTGAATTTTGTTCCCAGCATATTTTAAAGCCTCCTTAAATGTTTGAACACACAACGTTCAGGAACATTTAATATTTACTAAACTGTATTTTATTACTGTAAAGTTAAATTTGAAAAACCATCCAAAAAGACTTTGATTGGGATCATTTCAGCTGAATTTGAATCAAACATTGTGTCGTTGTTCAGGAAGACCCTCTCATTTATCCAAAACTTTTATACATATGACAGAAACATGTTTAGATTTAATGTTTTATTTAATACTTTTTTAAATCACTCCAAATGGGTCATACTGTAACTCAACTTATCTGTGATCAGGAAGTTGCCACCTGTCTTTGAATTATTTTTTATGTTTTAAACTGTGCAATGTCAAAGAGGTGGAAATGGTCTTTAATTCGACTTACGATTTTTCAAAGACCAAAAAGTCTTTGAATCTGAATGGTAAAACTACAACAACAACAACAACAACAACAACAACAACAACAACAACAACAACAACAACAACAACAACAAC
>NW_013959261.1:0-963 GCF_001266775.1 Austrofundulus limnaeus
TGTGTGTGTGTGTGTGTGTGTGTGTGTGTGTGTGTGTGTGTGAGCTCAATTTGATTTCTAGTGGCCGTCCAACAATGAGAAGTAATAAACTGAGTAATGAAAGAAAACCAGGGGTTTTTCCCCCGTTTTGACTGTATTTCGGGGATTGTTTCTGTGTCAAGAAGGAAAAAGAGGACACCTGCGAGGAGCCACACATACAGAAGTCAGAAAGGAGGAGAAAGAAAGAAGCTGGTGTCCCCCCCCCCCCATCGTTGAGCACCTCCCCCCTGACTTACAAAGGAAAGAAAAGTGAGCTTGATTTGAGTCTGCAGCTCAGCGTATCCGCCTCCAGCTTCCAGCTCCTTTTGATGAGGCTGGAGCAGGGCAGGAGCACCGGTGGCTGCAGGGCAGGGGGAAGACTAGTGTCTTTATGGTGGAAAGAGTACTCTCCATCTGGGCGAGCCTATCCACTGAGGGCTTTTGCACCTGGGAGCTAAATGCCTGGTCTGTGTGGAGCCATTTCCTGCGGCTGACACACAGGAAGATACCTCGGCCAAACTCCTGGTCCAGTTTATCCTCCTGACAGAATAAAAAACACATCCAAAGTCACATCTTCCTTTCATTTGGCTGGTTTGTTTCAGAGTTAGGTGTTGAAAATGGAAAATGAGCAAATATAATACATTTTTATTTTAAATGCACACGTTCTGTTACAAAACTGTAAAATTTCAAGATTAGGCAACTTAATTAATATAAAATAGCACAATTGTAAAGATGGCAGCTTTTGTTGTGCAGGTGTCTTAAGTTTTACTGGTAATGCTTTCTTTTACAGTACCTTTATTACCATGTAATTACAAGGTAATAAAAATTGTAATTAAATATCATTACTACCTTGTTACCATGTAATTACAAGGTAATAAAAATTGTAATTAAATATCATTACTACCTTGTTACCATGTAATTACAAGGTAATAAAAATGTAATTAA
>NW_013959262.1:0-500 GCF_001266775.1 Austrofundulus limnaeus
GTGAGGAGGTGAAGGGTCACCAGGGCTGGGTGGTGATCCACTGCGACCTCCAGTGTCTGTACCAGAGCACTGTCCGATCTGCTCTTCTTCAATGTCGAAGGTGACATGTGATTCACGCTCCCATGGAGGCGTGCTTGTAGTTTCGCCTCCATGCAGTGTTTCACCCAAATCATAACCTTCATGACCTTCATGACCTTCAGTGAGGTAACTACCAGCAGATTGCAGGTGTGCAGCTCTCTGCAAATCAGAGTTTCGCTTCTTAAGTACTTGAATTTGTTCTTCATGAATATGTGTACGACCCTCATGATACTCTCGAAATTTATCAAACTTCTTAGTTATACTACACAACTCTGAACTTTTATTTTCAAGTTTTTTCCTCACTTCTTTATGGGCAGCTTTCTCTGAAGCTAAATTTTCTTCAGCTGTTTGTAGTCTCTCCTGTCTGAAATCACACACTGCTTTCAGACTTTTAGAGTGTTTTTCAGCAGCTTTGGAAAGAA
>NW_013959262.1:1500-1963 GCF_001266775.1 Austrofundulus limnaeus
TGTATAACCAATGCAGAAATGTGATAACTTTAATAATGTTAAGCAAACTTTTCTCTAAAACCAGGGAACTGCCCAGAAGATACTTCTGAGAAGAATCTTTCATGTTTCTCTGATGACTCTGAATGTCCTCAGGGTCAAAAATGCTGTCCATTTCCTGAGGGAAACTTCTGTGCTTATCCTGAAGCGTGGTAAGAGACACAAAATATACTAAAATCGAAGTTATTATTTAGCAAAAATTGTTTTTGGTTAAATCAAGCTTGGATTGATGATTGAAAGTAAAGGGGAATCTTTTTTCTGAACACATAAAAAGAAAATGTTAAAACGAACAAAAAATTGCATGAAAAAATTATAATTTGACTTTTTTTCCAAATTAATAACCTGCTACTAAAGCCATGCGAATATTTTAACTAAATATTTTAAATTCAATTTTAATGTAACAAATATTTATTGTAGAGGTAACCCT
>NW_013959263.1:0-336 GCF_001266775.1 Austrofundulus limnaeus
AATCCTAGTTCTTCTTCCATAAATGGGTCATTTCGGTGTCCGAAATAAGCTTGTAACAGCTTGTGGTAGTACTCTGATGGATGTTCGTTTTTTCCCTGGGTAATGTGTTCAGCAGACAGATATCCAGGCGGGCCGGTCCGGGGCGAGAATTCCCTGATCAGAACTTCACAGAGTACCTCATAGTTATTTCTCACGGTTTTTGTTTGGCGTGCAATGAACGCCGTCACTTGTCTACTTGAAGTCAGTCTTATTAAATAAAGTTTGTTATCAACTGTTGCATCTGGGTAACTCCTCAGATAAAAGTCAATGTCATCCAGATAAGCACGAACTTCAAAG
>NW_013959263.1:1336-1963 GCF_001266775.1 Austrofundulus limnaeus
ATATTAAAACTTCAATTTGATAGTTTTTATATCAAGTGCACAGAATAATAAGCGATCTTTTTGCCTTTATTGAAGTCCCAGAATGCTTTGCTGCCACTCAGAAAAGGTTTGCTCCTTTTCGTAATACCGGCGGGTGAACAGTAGCGATCACATAATGAAAAAAGCAGCCGCTGGACCGGCTACCTCCTCTGGCATAGCTATGATGCAGACCTACTTTGAGAACGGCACTGTTTTGCTAGTCGCGCTCGGACGCACATGTCTTCGATGAGCGGGGGAAAGCAGCATGCCAGGCGGTTGCCGTTTTAATGAATGCTGGCTTGAAAACGTCCAATACAAAATATGGCTGAAACGAGGACCAAACCCTCAAGTAGCTACCTGCAAGATCTGCAAGAAGGGCTTGCAACTTTTTGCAATGGGAGAGTCGGCGCTCTCAAGCCATGCAAAAGGTAAGCCGTAGTAGTGAGAGGAAATCGTACATTTAAGCTAGCTTACAACTTCGCAGGTAACTTACAAATTTATTTTTAGAAGAATGGCTCGATGTAGGTTTTTATGTCATCTAAATGTGCAACAACAAAACGTTTTATTGAAAACGCGAGGCGGCTTACCGGAGCTGCGGCCGCAAGGTTG
>NW_013959264.1:0-963 GCF_001266775.1 Austrofundulus limnaeus
AGAAGAAGAAGAAGAAGAAGAAGAAGAAGAAGGTGTTAAAGCAAGGAACCTTCCAAAACATGCAGGGCAGTGTGCTTTGAAGACCAGGGTTGGGAAACACTGCTCTACACAACAAGACCTGCACAGCTCAGCCACTACCACATCAAATTTTGGTCAAACTCATAATAGCCGTTTTTTTTTTATGTTTCCTAAAGTCAGTCGGCTGTGGTAGCCATTTTGAATTTAAATGACTCCATAAGTTAATCAGCTGTAAGTAAACATCCAATGATAAATTTCTGAGATTTTTAATAAAATGTGTCCAATTATTCACGAGACAACACCACAGACAAATAAATACCCTAACGTAAGAGCAGCTGCTGTTGCAGCTACAGCGGTATATTTGTGTTTCACTCTAAAAGAGAGCTTAAAAAATAATTTCAAACATCTATTCAGAAATACTTCACACAGGTCATTAAAGTCTGAAAATAGAAGGTGCCTAAAATAGCATGTCATTTTGGATTATGCAGCCTGAGTTGGTTAAATTTGCCTCAGGTCAGGTGATCAATAGAACTGAAACAAGTCTGATATGTAAGAAGAACAACAGTGACATTAAAACAGTAAAAATGATGTCAAGAAAACCTGCATAGAGCGATACTTCACACATAAAAACAGCTTCAGTTTTTCATGAAAATGATCCACTATGAAGAAGTGATGCGATGCAGAGTGGGAGTAAAGCAGCTTTATGGTGGGCCACACCAGATGGCTGGTACCATTTTGAACTGCAGTATGTTCTGATTGTTGAATTTTTGTAACATGGGTGATGGATGTGTCACAGCCAAGGCAAAGCTGGATGTATTCTGATTCCTGTCCCCATTGAGCCCAGAGGTCGGGTGATGGTTATTGATTTCTTTCTCTGCTGAGGAGCCAAACAAGATGAAAGTCTTTGGAGTTCTAATGAAATGTTTGTTCAATATTTAGACCGCA
>NW_013959265.1:0-561 GCF_001266775.1 Austrofundulus limnaeus
ACTTAACTTAACTTAACTTATCTTATCTTATCTTATCTTATCTTAAAGGAGACATGTTATGCTTTGCTTATTTTGTCTAATTTAAATCATTCAGTAGGGGTCTATATAAAGTGAAGCTGCAATGCTTTGGTCTGAATTTTTTTCTTATTGCAACTCCACAAGCCCCTCTTTCACCTTTTTTCTGTGGTGGGTCTCAGATCAAATCGTTTTGATGCTGTCTCTTTAAATGCAAACAAGGCGCTTCCCATCCCGTCCCCCTCAATCTTCCAGAGCGGTCCATTGTAGTTTGATAGAGGGGTTTATGACTAAATAGCAGCACAGAAATGTTTTATTCACAAATTAATTTAAAGACGTCAACAGCAGAAGACTTGTGCTTCCAACCTTACATGTGGGAGCCAGAGTCTGACCCAGAGCCAGAGGAGAATGAAGATGAAGTCCAGACCTTATTTATAAGTTCCGTTGCAAATAATTTGACATTATAGTACAGAAAACAGAAGAAAATAGAGAAAATAGGTTAAAATGCACAACCCAAACAAAATATAAATCTATATCGATATCTAC
>NW_013959265.1:1561-1963 GCF_001266775.1 Austrofundulus limnaeus
CCATCCATCCATCCATCCATAGTCTACAGATATTACTCTGGCCTGTATTTGAAACCAGAGGGAGAGTCCAGTCTACTATCCCAACCACTTCATCTAAAAAGGTCGATACAAGTTGCAGCAAATAGTTTCAGTCACTGAGCAGAAATGATACTGACTATGGGAAGCATGGCAGCAAACACACCACACACAGACATGTAGTCTCTTGCAGCTAAAGGATAAGCCCATAATTCTCCATGTGAATGGCTGTTACATAATGAAAAAAACGTTCCTACAGCTTGTCTTAACCTGTCTGACCAGATGCTGCCCTGTCTGCTTAATCTTAATGTATGTGTGTGTGTGTGTGTGTGTGTGTGTGTGTGTGTGTGTGTGTGTGTGTGTGTGTGTGTGTGTGTGTGTGTGTGT
>NW_013959266.1:0-963 GCF_001266775.1 Austrofundulus limnaeus
GAATATATGAGGTACAATTTAGAAGACAAAAGCATGCAGACTTACCGAGCATTTCATTCATAAAGCCGGCTCAGCTCCAGGCCCCCAGCAGCAGCAGCAGGTCGATGATAACAACAATAATGGAGGTGGTCGGCTGATCAAACAGAAGCAGATGTGAAGCGCGCCGCTCCTCTCCGCTCTTTGTGCTTCCAGCAGCGCGGCTCGAGCCCTCAGTTCAGCCTTTGTGTTCAAACACTACAGCTGCTGCTGCATCCTCTCCTCTCAGCGCAGGAGACCACCACCAAAGCCTCCTGCTGGAGTGAGAGTGAACACGCCCTCCCTCCGTGTCTCCTTAAAGACGCAGGAGGCCGCGCCGACCGGCTCGCGCTGATGAAGGACGTCCTGTGCGTCACGTAGGGCCAACGTCAGCGACGAGAAGGAGGAAACGAGGACTGGTTCCTGAACTTGATGAGGAACCTATCAGCAAAGCATCAACATAAATACAAACATGAACTGTTTCCTGTCAAACACATCACTCATGAATATATTAAACCATTTAAAGGGGCAGTCTGTGGATTGTTGAAGAGATGTTTTGTCTAATAATTATGAATGGTCCTCCAAAGAGCACAAATGGAGGAAATAAAAGGGCAGAAATTCCTGACCAGATAGGGTGTTTTTGTTTTTCTGGCTTATAAAACTACTGTATGTAGTTTGCAGTTGGTCCATTCTCAAGGACATACTGCATTAACCAATATTAAATATTTTATGTGACACATTTTGTGTAGTACTTTGGTTGATCATTTAACCCACACTGTGCTATAAGATGATTTTGTTGCTAAAATCTGTTTTGCCTGCTGTGTTCACAGCTAACTGTAAACTATTTAGGTGAATAATTGTGTAAGGTGAATTGTTAAGGTTTATAAAACATTCACATAAACTGCCATGGTTTGTGTGTGTGTGTGTGTATATATATATATATATATA
>NW_013959267.1:0-836 GCF_001266775.1 Austrofundulus limnaeus
TGCGCGCGCGCGCAATCTGTAGATGGGTTTTATAGTTTGAGTTGAGACAAATGTTTCAGCAGAGGGCAGAAAAATTCAAAAGACTGACTCAGTTGATCAGAAACTTATAACGACCTACTTTAAAAAAATTAGCATAAAATGAGAATGACGTAAAAACAGATGCAAATACACAAAACTTCAATAATGTATCATTAAGTATCATAAACCATATATGTTGTTGCTGGGAGACAGTTTTCAATTTCTTTAAGTCTTACAATTTTAAGTTTTTATAATTTAATCACTAAACGACAATTTTAAAAAATCACTGGATTTAACGTGAAACATTTTTATATAAATCATATGGTCTATTTTAGCAGCACTTTCACGAAATTTATTTTATTTTATAGCAGTAAACAATCAGTGTATCCTGTTAATACAAGCCAAAGGAGGAAATGTGTACAAATGTGACTTTATCACAGTTAGAGGTCAAAGTTCTTAAAATAACGTATAAAATAATACTTACTGTGTTTCACTGCATTCTGAAGTTTTAAGATGAATTTAGTTCATTTAGTCTGAATCTGAACCAAACATCCACCAACAGATTCTGTGTGCGTCCATTTTACTTTCTAACATCTCACATATGGAGGAGTCACTCAGATCACCTGAACTCAGGACAGAGATCATGAACCTGAAGATCATAAGTTCTGAAGAGCTGAGACAGAACATCAGACACTCTCCCTGTGCGAGCAGCTTTCTTTCTGAATAATCTTTGGAGACGTGCGACATGTTGGTCCAACGCAGCATAAAAGTGGTTCATCAGGTTGAGGTTAGTCACTCTGTGAAACTCTGCACAAATC
>NW_013959268.1:0-962 GCF_001266775.1 Austrofundulus limnaeus
AGTCCAAACAAGTTTTAATAAATATGAAACTCAGCTAATAATCCAATCTTACTTTGATAAAATTCATTTAAAACATTATTTAAAACCCTTTTTAATATGTTTGGTTGTGGCAAATGAAATAAAATCCAACATTTTGAAACATTTTGTTTTATGCAGACCATAGTTTTAGATTTTAATCTTGAACTTGGCTCATGAACTTGGAGGTTCATGAGCAAAACAAGTGTGAATCATAGATTAAATCCTTTTCTTCCCAAAGCTTGTCAGAGTTGTGATTGTGCTAAACTTCATCCTGTTCCTTAGCTCCTTCCTCTGCAGCAGAGAAACACTCATCTGAGCTCTAATCTGCCTTTACATCGACTCAAATTGTTTCTTTAATTTTGCTCAGCCATCAATCCCGCAGTTTATCATTATTCTCTTCATCTGGCGTTAATCTGAACAATAAGAAACAAGTAGAAAAACAGGTTTATTTCCTGTTAGCAGGGTCTTGATTAATGTTTTGCAATTTTTTAAGGCAAATAATTCAAAGAGACATTGGGAATCCCTCATGAACTGAAATGATGGATTAAGCTCTTTTATAGTTCTTTGCTTTCTTCCCTTTAACAACATGTCTAATAAAAAATATCAAATCTCTGACACAACATCCTCAGTGACTGCTGAAGCAAAAGTCTCTTATTTTAAACAGAACAAAAAAAAAATCAAGATTCCCAATCTGACATTTCTCTTTTAGTTTTAACCACAAGAATTAAGGCTGTAATAATTTAGAAAAAAGGAAAACAGGGTTTAACAGTTTGTGACGATTTACAGATTTTAGGTTTCCTGAGATTAAAAATATAAAATCGTACTTAGTGGAGTGGAGTGGCAACTTTATAAGACTTTTATATGTTTACATCAGCTTAAACAACATTTTAAAGATAATTGATAATCATTCAGTGGTAAGCAGGTAAATGAGACTTGTTATGAGC
>NW_013959269.1:0-487 GCF_001266775.1 Austrofundulus limnaeus
CCACACCTGTGCTTTATTTAACATGAGTGGTCCACACCTGTGCTTTCTTTTACCATGAGTGGTCCACACCTGTGCTTTATTTAACATGAGTGGTCCACACCTGTGCTTTATTTAACATGTGTGGTCCACACCTGTGCTTTATTTAACATGAGTGGTCCACACCTGTACTTTATTTAACATGAGTGGTCCACACCTATGCTTTATTTTACCATGAGTGGTCCACACCTGTGCTTTATTTATCATGAGTGGTCCACACCTGTGCTTTATTTTGCCATGAGTGGTCCACACCTGTGCTTTCTTTTACCATGAGTGGTCCACACCTGTGCTTTATTTAACATGAGTGGTCCACACCTGTGCTTTATTTACCATTAGTGGTCCACACCTGTGCTTTATTTTACCATGAGTGGTCCACACCTGTGGTTTATTTACCATGAGTGGTCCACACCTGTGCTTTATTTAACATGAGTGGTCTACACCTGTGCTTTAT
>NW_013959269.1:1487-1857 GCF_001266775.1 Austrofundulus limnaeus
ACACCTGTGCTTTATTTAACATGAGTGGTCCACACCTGTGCTTTATTTAACATGAGTGGTCCACACCTGTGCTTTATTTACCATGAGTGGTCCACACCTGTGCTTTATTTTACCATGAGTGGTCCACACCTGTGCTTTATTTAACATGAGTGGTCCACACCTGTGCTTTATTTTACCATGAGTGGTCCACACCTGTGCTTTATTTACCATGAGTAGTCCACACCTGTGCTTTATTTTACCATAAGTGGTCCACACCCGTGCTTTATTTACCATGAGTGGTCCACACCTGTGCTTTATTTAACATGAGTGGTCCACACCTGTGCTTTATTTACCATGAGTGGTCCACACCTGTGCTTTATTTAACATGAGT
>NW_013959270.1:0-235 GCF_001266775.1 Austrofundulus limnaeus
TAGGTCAGAGACTATAAATGTCTCAGGTCAGAGACTATAAATATGTTAGGTCAGAGACTATAAATGTCTCAGGTCAGAGACTATAAATATGTTAGGTCAGAGACTATAAATGTGTCTGGTCAGATCCTATAAATGTGTCAGGTCAGATCCTATAAATGTGTCAGGTCAGATCCTATAAATGTGTCAGGTCAGATCCTATAAATGTGTCAGGCCAGATCCTATAAATGTGTCAGGG
>NW_013959270.1:1235-1682 GCF_001266775.1 Austrofundulus limnaeus
TGTGTCAGGTCAGAGACAAGAAATGTGTCAGGTCAGAGACAAGAAATGTGTCAGGTCAGAGACTATAAATGTCCCTGGTCAGAGACTATAAATGTCCCTGGTCAGATACTATAAATTTGTCAGGTCAGAGACTATAAATGTGTCAGGTCAGAGACTATAAATGTGTCAGGTCAGAGACTGTAACTGTGTCAGGTCAGAGACTATGATATTGTCAGGTCAGAGACTATAAATGTCCCTGGTCAGATCCTATAATGTGTCAGGTCAGAGACTATAAATGTGTCAGGTCAGAGACTATAAATGTGTCAGGTCAGAGACTATAAATGTGTCAGGTCAGATCCTATAAATGTGTCAGGTCAGATCCTATAAATGTGTCAGGTATGAGACTATACATGTGTCAGGTAAGAGACTATACATGTGTCAGGTAAGAGACTATACATGTGTCAGGTA
>NW_013959270.1:2682-2962 GCF_001266775.1 Austrofundulus limnaeus
AGAGACAATGAATGTCCCAGGTCAGAGACTGTAAATGTCCCAGGTCAGAGACTGTAAATGTCCCAGGTCAGAGACAATAAATGTCTCAGGCCAGAGACTATAACTGTGTCAGGTCAGAGACTATAACTGTGTCAGGTCAGAGACAATAAATGTGTCAGGTCAGAGACTATAAATGTGTCAGGTCAGAGACTATAAATGTGTCAGGTCAGACCCTATAAATGTCTCAGGTCAGACCCTATAAATGTGTCAGGTGAGATCCTATAAATGTCTCAGGTCAGAC
>NW_013959271.1:0-499 GCF_001266775.1 Austrofundulus limnaeus
ATTTCAAGCTATCAAAAATAAAAGGATGCTCAACAGAATCGAAAGCCTTGTAGAAGTCCAGAAAAAGAATAAAACCGTCATCCTCAATAAGGTGATTATAGTCAATAATGTCCTGTATAAGGCGAATGTTATTATGTATTGATCTTCCTTTCATAAAACCAGATTGTGTGGCGCTAATAATTTGGTGCATATTAGTTTTTAATCTATTTGCAAATGTTAAAGTAATAATTTTATAATCCGTGTTTAATAATGTGATGGGTCTTAAATTATCTAATACTGTGTGGTCCTTACCAGGTTTGGGAATAAGAGTCATAATACCCTGCTTCATAGTAACTGGGAAAGATAAATTATTTATAGCTTCTGTCACCATTAAGAAAAAAGGTTCTCTTAAAACTTCCCAGAAGAATTTGTAAAAATGTGAAGGAAGGCCGTCACAGCCAGGGGATTTATTAAATGATAAACTTCCTACTGCTTGGTCCAGTTCACTGATGGTAACATC
>NW_013959271.1:1499-1962 GCF_001266775.1 Austrofundulus limnaeus
CTCTTTGATCTCCGCCGCATTAAACTCCACGGTTTTAACAAAGCTAGCTAGCATAGCCGCATTTTGATGAATCTGTGTGGCAGAGATTCAAGTCTGTCGGAGAGTTTGGAGACAGCATCAACCAGAGAACTCAAGGTGTTTTGAATGTCAGGGCCAGTGTCCAGTTTCTTTACAGCAGGTGAAGTTTTGCTCGGTGAGAAAACATCCTTTCTTTTCGTTTCTCAGAGGAAACCTCCATCCTCGTGGCGAAGTCGTGAAAGTCGGGAATATCTTTTCTGCGTTCTGAAATTAAGTTCTTCTTGCTCATTATGCAAAAAAAAGGTGTAAGAAAACACTTGGATTGAAATGAAATAGGTTGAATGTATTAAATAAACAAATTTGGGACGAAACAGACGGAGCTTAGAAAAACGCGTGCACCCTCTCCACCATTGTTTTGTTTTTTCCACGAGATGACCGTGTTTCC
>NW_013959272.1:0-962 GCF_001266775.1 Austrofundulus limnaeus
GTTTTTACAAACAACCACGTGTTTTTACAAACAACCACGTGTTTTTACAAACAACCACGTGTTTTTACAAACAACCACATGTTTGTACAAACAACCACATATTTTTACAAAGAACCACATGCACAAATACAGGATCTGAGAACAAACTATGGTCTTGGAAAAACCACATACAAATGAAGGAAGGAAATAGAGAACACAGATGACCCAAATATCCATCAATCAGAAATATCTGAGCTAAATAATTTATACAGAAACATGCTGACACATTAAAAAATACTGAAAATCACAAAGAGCTACAGAAACTAAAACTGAAAAAAAAAACATCACAAAGTTCACAAGACTCCCCAACCATGACGAACAAAGGACATATGCATTTGTACAAAACCATCATACGTATGTCAGTGGTTCCAGAGGAAGAATTAGTCACAGCAAGCAGATAAGGTAAATGTATGTGAACCCAGAGTTATGAAGCTTCACTGGAAGCTATTATTCCACCCTTCAGTCTTCAGGTACACCTCAGAAGAGTCAGAAGTTCAAAATACTGTAACTGCCAGGCTGATAAAGCAGACATCATTTTAGAGAGCATCTTTTTTGCTTTTATATGTGATGGATATGCTTCATTTTATTTTGCTTAAAATAAGAGTTCTCTCAAATGATTTATTAGGGGGGACAATCTTTAATTTTCCAAAATTGGATATTGACCCACCTGCTCGAGCATTAATTGAAAAAAGATTTCAGTTTAAAACACTGGCGTGCAAGAAGGTGGGAGATAAGCATTTGTTACATGAGCACAGCTACTCTCATAGAAAATTACTCAAATCTGCAGAAGTCAATTGAAAAAAAAGAGTTTGTCTTGATCACTGAAGGAAAGATGGTAATTTAAAGGGATCCCTGATTAGTTGTAACTTTAGACTTTATTTGCTAAACATATTTTTTAACTGTAAATTAAAGACTGTAAAAAT
>NW_013959273.1:0-307 GCF_001266775.1 Austrofundulus limnaeus
CCTGTTGACCACCACCAGTCATGTCTCCTAACTAAGTGAACTTTGTTCTGAAAAAAACTGTCTTAGAAACAAATTCTATCCTAGCTTTCATTATTCTGTCCTTATCAGCAGATAATGCTGACGGGACAGTCTGTTTTAATCTTGTGTCATTCATTTAAAAAAAGAAAAATAATCATTAACATTTTTGTGAGATTATTTTTCTTTTAAAGGTATTTTGTTTTAAGTTTGTATTATCAAACTGTAAACTGAACATGAATTTGAACTGTCGTTATCTTTAACATGCAGTGTTAGAGTAACTGACTATTTC
>NW_013959273.1:1307-1962 GCF_001266775.1 Austrofundulus limnaeus
AAAATGTACATTTTTTAAAATTCTGTTTCAGTTTATCTTCATGATGAGTTTAATAGAAACTTACCTGTTACAATCAGCTTGGTTCCCTGTCCGAATACCACAGTGATTCAGTTTGTACACATGGCTGTACAAAAACCTCCTGATTGTCTCTGATGAAGGAGTGGAACTGAAACATCCTGTTCACACCAACTTTCACTGTCAGCTTCTCTTTCATTTCATCTCTCTGATCAGTTTTCAAAACAAAACTCACTTTTTATCTGCAACTAATCTTAAAGCATGAATCTATTCTTCAGTCCTGATTGATTTTCAGTGTTTATTGATCAGATGTTTTATTATGTTTGGTGCTGCAGTCTGGTTTGGGTTTTTGTCACAGAGTGAATCAGAGTGATACAGCTTCATTAGCAGAGTTGTCCCACGTCTGACAGAAATACAGAGCAGAGTCTCCTGCCTCTGCCTGCTTAATAATAAACTGATAATCTGTGTTTGATGTGGATTCAGAGTTGAATATATCCCAAGAGAATCCTGTTCTGAAGACGAGGGAGCTGTCAGTATGAAGAACAGTCAGAACGAACTGAGGAGCTCCTCCAGGAACCTGTTTATACCAGCTGACATAATTCACATCATGTCTCTGAATGTTGCATTTCAGAACAACTTC
>NW_013959274.1:0-485 GCF_001266775.1 Austrofundulus limnaeus
TGCGGGGGTACCCCACCCTGGCAGGCCAGACGGGAGTCACCCACAGGCCACATTTGGCCCCCAGGCCTTGAGTTTGACACTGTCAAGCTTTGTCCCTAAAAGCCACTGTCCTGCATGTTTTATCTGTTTCTATAACATGAGGTTAAAGTGAGACCGGTTTGTTGGAAACAAAACTGACTCAGACTTTTGACCTGCTGCCTCTGGTCATGTTCCAACCTAAAACCATTTGCCCTTCCCTTCTGTCAAAATGGCCGACTTAAGAGTTTGATTCTGATTTGATTCAGGAGTTCAAGATCTGATTTACAGATCACATGACCTTCAGGTTGTGCAGAAGCCTGTTCATCATTCATTCTGGTCAAGAATGTTGAAGCAAACTCCTAAACATGCAGGATAGTGGCTTTCAAGAAATGGGACTGAGGACCACCTTTTGCGATGTTTCTCAACACACCTGCTCTGAATGATTAGCAGGTGTGTTGGAGCAAAGA
>NW_013959274.1:1485-1961 GCF_001266775.1 Austrofundulus limnaeus
ATTTTGACTAGTCAAAATGTAATTTAAGATATCTAAAATGACGTCACTGGATTCATCATTTGAAGGGTCTGCAGAATTTTGTGAAGCTGCAATGAATATAAATAAATTATCTGTTTTTTAATTCATGTTGAGCACGAGCTACAGAGACATAAATAGTGTTAAAAACAGAAATTGAGCTGGACTGACTTCTGACACTGACCACCTAATTGCACATTAAAGTAAGGCTAGTGACTTACACTACTTGTAAATCATAGCTATATTCAGGCTAGATAGCTCATGGCGTGCATATATTCATACTTCATAACCATATTTTACAAAATAAGACTTTGTTGCTGACTTATTGAATGATTCTCTCTATAGGGAGCAACAGAGAAAGCAACTATATCGTGCAGTGCAGCTTGAAAACAGTTCACAATTATCATTTTCTAAGTAATATTGAGCAATAATTTAGTTTTTTTTTTTGTCCATTTATAACA
>NW_013959275.1:0-539 GCF_001266775.1 Austrofundulus limnaeus
GCCTTACAAAAAACAAACGTGCTCACCTAACACAAAATTTAAAAATCTTTAACAAAAAACTTCACCTATAATAGCCAATAAAATAAAATAAATAAATAATAAAAAAAAAATAAATCATCTTTCAGTCCAAGCTCTAGGGCAGTGTTTCCCAACCTTATGTTTAACAAAAACCTGGTATTCATTTTTTCAATTGAAATAATGTATGCTGAATCAGCTTAACATATGAAACATTTGAAGAGCAGTTTACTTTGAGGACCAGGGTTCACTGCAAAAGTTTTCCATTTAACATCCATCCAAAAAAATTTTTTTAACTTTTTTTGAAACAGTAAGAGCAGAATGTGTCAGATTAATATGGTAAACATGGAAATTTCATTATTTCAAAAAGCCTTAGTATGTGCAATTGTCTGATTCCACTGGCAGATTATTTCACTTAAGAGACTCAAATTAAGTGAAATCTGCAGTTAGGAATAAACCAATTGCAGAATATTTCACTTAATTTGAATCTGAATCTTCTCAAAATTAAATGTACTTTCAGTGCA
>NW_013959275.1:1539-1961 GCF_001266775.1 Austrofundulus limnaeus
ATCCAATGTTTATCTATAAGAAAGATGAGATGAATTTCATGTATTAAACATATGTAAAATTAAAGCCAATACATACATCTGTGTTTCTTTAGAGAATGTGGTGTCCCTCAATGGACTAATTTGTGCTCAGTTACACAGAGTCAAACCAGTCCATCAACATTTGTGTTTTGCCTCATCGTTTTAGCAAAGCATCTCGCCCTGGATGAGAGCTTCTGCTAATTTTCAGATAAAGCTATTAAATATACCAAATAATTAATTTATATTGATACAGATTCATTTATTTATCACCTCAAGTCAGACAGTCCAGCATTGATTACATGGTCAGTACTACTGCAGTCTAGGGTTGGGTACCAAAACTGGGTTCCGGTATGGCACCGGGGCAAACATCAACGGTAGTACGTAGGGCTGAACGATTAATCGCA
>NW_013959276.1:0-288 GCF_001266775.1 Austrofundulus limnaeus
GATTGGTCTGAAGTTCGTGGGCGTGTTTGTTTGTGCTGAAAGCTCTCAGACGGTTCTGCTCGGTAAAATAAAAAAAGAAAACAACTCGCTCCCAGCACTGACTGTTACCAGGAAGCAGAGTTTTATAAAGATAGTCAAACCGTGAAAAACTTATGAATGGAGATTAGACTTTGTGCACGGAGGAATCTAACTGATAAAAACTGTGGAGCTTTAACCAGGACAGATGTGGATAAATACATGGGGTGAGTGTTGAGTCTGACTTTTCCTGCATTGTCGGCTGTAGCGGAG
>NW_013959276.1:1288-1774 GCF_001266775.1 Austrofundulus limnaeus
GACCAGCAGCAGCAGCAGGGCTGTCACATATTCTTGCCTTTACATGAAAAGCCTGCAGTTATCACTGCATTAAAATGAGGAATGTTGACCAACTTGTCAAGTTGTTTTTCTACTATTGCTTAAAATAAATAGCTAATATCAAATTATCAGTAGCAGAACTTGAAAATTGTGCAAACGACTGTATGGTAAACCGAAGCTGTATTGTAATTAATGGATGCATTGACAGATTTAGTCGTCACATATTTAATTTGGATAAAATCGTATTAATCTAACAGTGATCAGGTCATTACAGACTACTTTATAAACACAGACACACGTCTGTACAGCAGGTATGTGTGGGGAAAAATAATGAGGAAATGAACGGAAAATGGACACGTCATGTAAGATTATGACTTTTTATCCCGTAATATTACAACTTTATTCTCAATATTACAACTTTATTCTCAATATTACAACTTTATTCTCATAATATTATGACTTTATTTT
>NW_013959277.1:0-590 GCF_001266775.1 Austrofundulus limnaeus
ATCTTAGAGGTGTCAAATATCACAGCTAGACAGGTGGTGTGTCAACCATGACTATAAGTAATGTTAGTGTCATGGGGTCGAAGGTCAAGGTCAAAAGGTCACTCCTTTACAAAAATACCTCTAGTATTACAACAGTTTATCTTAGAGGTGTCAAATATCACAGCTAGACAGGTGGTGTGTCAACCATGACAATAAGTAATGTTAGGGTCATGGGGTCAAATGTCAAGGTCAAAAGACCACTCCTTTATAAAATACCTCTAGTATGATAACAGTTTATCTTAGAGGTGTCAAATATCACAGCTAGACATGTGGTGGATCAACCATGACTATTAGTGATGTTTGGGTCATGGGTCAAAGGTCAATATCAAAAGGTTACCCCTTTATCAAAAATATCTCTAGTATGACAACAGTTTATCTTAGAGGTGCCAAATATCACAGCTAGACATGTGGTGTGTCAACCATGACTATAAGTGATGTTAGGGTCATGGGGTCAAATTTCAAGGGCAAAAGGTCACTCCTTTATAAAAATACCTTTAGTATGACAACTGTTTATCTTAGAGGTATCAAATATCACAGCTAGACAGGTGGTG
>NW_013959277.1:1590-1961 GCF_001266775.1 Austrofundulus limnaeus
GAGGTGACCCCTACAGTGATGTTGGGGTCATCGGTTCAATGGTCAAGGTTAAAAAGTCATCCAATATTAAAATACATCTAGTGTGACAACAGTTTAACTTAGAGGTGTCAAATATAACAGCTAGTCAAATGGTGGGTCAACTATGATTATTGGTGATGTTAGGGTCATCGGGTCAATGGTCAAGGTCAAAAAGTCATCCAATATTAAAATACATCTAGTGTGACAACAGTTTAACTTAGAGGTGTCAAATATAACAGCTAGTCAAATGGTGGGTCAACTATGATTGGTGATGTTATGGTCATGGGGAAAGGTCAATATCAAAACGTAACCCCTTTACCAATAATAGCTCTAGTATAACAAGTGTTTAACTT
>NW_013959278.1:0-488 GCF_001266775.1 Austrofundulus limnaeus
GGGCATATGCATCCTTGATAGTTTGAAGATTTAATTTCCTGTAATCTATGCATAGCCGGACGGAACCATTGCGTTTCCGAACAACAACTATTGGAGAGGAAAATGGTGATTTGGACTCTTTTATGATGCCAGCTTCGAGCAGGTCCCTAAGATGTTCACGGACTGCCTCCAGATCTTGGGGATGGATTGGCCTTGCTCTGTGTTTAAAAGGTGTTTCATCATTAAGTTTAATGATATGTTTAACTGCATCTGTACAGCCAAAATCCATATCATGCCGAGAGAATACTTCAGGCATGCTGTGCATTTTATTGATAATATGTTCTTTCCACTCAGGTGGAATGGGAGAGTCTTTAAAGTTAAACTCCAAAGTGGTTTGTTGTGAAGTTTGAGATGTGATTTGCTGTGACAACACAGTAGGTGCTGACCCAATGTCTGCAATAATTGTCAAAGGTGATATGGACACCTCTTGTTCCGATTCATTCTTCATG
>NW_013959278.1:1488-1960 GCF_001266775.1 Austrofundulus limnaeus
CCTCTGCAAAATCCATGCCAGACAGCTTTGCAAGTTTCTGTAACTCAAATAAATAAGAATGAGTTTTGCTCTGTGCAACATGTTCTGCATATACAACAGCTAATTCAGAGATGAAAAATGTGTCTGACTTTTCAGATGATTTAAATGAATATGGTAGAATAGAACGCAATTCAGCTACTGCTGCACCACTGCTAAATTCAACCACAAGCTGGCCCTTAAATTCAGAATCAGCTTCAGAAATGATTTCAATCTTTGTTATCTGACCATATTGTTTCAAAAAGTCAAATACTTCCTCTTTACCATCTTCATCTGAAATGCCTTCAACCAAAACAGAATTGGGAATTTTTATGTCAAGCTTTTGAAATTCATCCATATTGGTGATGACAGAAAAAGAGAAAAATAAATAGATTGTGTTTAACAAAATGCCAACAATCCTCCTGGCTAGCTCGCCAAGCAATGTAACCCAAGTTAC
>NW_013959279.1:0-392 GCF_001266775.1 Austrofundulus limnaeus
TGAGATGGACAGCAGAGGTTCAGGTGCACAGCAGAGGTTCAGGTGGACAGCAGAGGTTCAGGTGGACAGCAGAGGTTCAGGTGGACAGCAGAGGTTCAGGTGGACAGCAGAGGTTCAGATGGACAGCAGAGGTTCTGAGATGGACAGCAGAGGTTCTGAGGTGGACAGCAGAGGTTCAGGTGGACAGCAGAGGTTCAGATGGACAGCAGAGGTTCAGATGGACAGCAGAGGTTCTGAGATGGACAGCAGAGGTTCTGAGGTGGACAACAGAGTTTCTGAGGTGGACAGCAGAGGTTCAGGTGGACAGCAGAGGTTCTGAGGTGGACAGCAGAGGTTCTGGATGGATTTGGACCTGCAGAAGTGGACCAGTTGAAGGTCCTACAGAGACAGTC
>NW_013959279.1:1392-1628 GCF_001266775.1 Austrofundulus limnaeus
ACCAGAAGACAAACAATACTGTAATAATGTGTGTGCTTTGTCCTGTGGGAGAAAACCCACCTGTGCACAGGAGCTGATCCTGTGACCTTCTTGCATTTTTCAGCTGAAAATGTGTTGTGAAACTGAGGAGTTGATTTTAAATTTGGAGCAAACCTGATCAGAAACATCTGGAACCATGAACCTCTGGATGCAGGAGCTTCAGATCTAAAGAAACTTCATCAGGACCTTCATTTACC
>NW_013959279.1:2628-2960 GCF_001266775.1 Austrofundulus limnaeus
CCTGAAGAGAAGAGTCCAGAGACAGAAGAACCTGAAGAGAAGAGTCCAGAGACAGAAGAACCTGAGGAGAAGTGTCCAGAGACAGTAGAACCTGAAGAGGAGAGTCCAGAGACAGAAGAACCTGAAGAGGAGAGTCCAGAGACAGAAGAACCTGAAGAGGAGTGTCCAGAGACAGAAGAACCTGAAGGACAGTCCAGAGACAGAAGAACCTGAAGAGGAGAGTCCAGAGACAGAAGAACCCGAAGAGAAGAGTCCAGAGACAGAAGAACCCGAAGAGGAGAGTCCAGAGACAGAAGAACCTGAAGAGGAGAGTCCAGAGACAGAAGAACCCG
>NW_013959280.1:0-960 GCF_001266775.1 Austrofundulus limnaeus
CACACACACACACACACACACACACACACACACACAGGCTACTGGAGCTCACACTCTCCCACACACAGCTCCAGGCCGGCAGTGACTCATTCAGCTGTGTGGAGCTCCAGGTTCAGATCTGCTCTGAAGGCTCATTATGGGCTAAAGAGGACTAGTTCAATATTTTGTTTTTAAATGTGCAAATATTTTTGCTCTTCTTCTTGACAAAGTTGTATAGAAGACAGTAAAACCAGGCCTGTGATAAACGATAATCCGATGCTTACATTGTCAGCCACAGGCACCAGGGCCAGGTTCCTCTGGACCTCGTCACTGTTCAGCGCCAGCCCCATGTAATCTCCAAGCTCCTCCAAGTTGGGATACAAGCCTGCAAGACACAGAGATGAGGATGAGTCAAAAAGGGTGGAGGAAAGTGAAGCAGATGGTGGCGGGCCGAGCTGGTGGGAGGAGACAGGTGGTTGGTAGGAGTGTTAAATTATTTCATGGGAATGAATTAGTTAATAAATGAATTTGATATAAAAGTCTGTGTTAAGCCTCTGCATTAATCATTGTTTTACACAGGTTACACAGACCAGCCTCTTTTATTCAGAAGAATAAAAATACTCACATATTAGCAACTTCTGTTGCCTTTTGAACTAATCACAGTTTTGAATATTTTCTCTCCCCTGATGTTTTATATTCATCACAACAGAAATACTTTTGTGATGCAGTGCAGGCACACTTTACTAGTTAGATAACCAAGCCTACCTTAGTCTTACAAAAAAAAGGTGTTTTGTATCCAGTCTGTTATATAAACATGCAAAATAAGAGAACACAAATGTATAAATTTACACACAAACTTTATGCAAACTGGTATGAACAGAAAGATATTCAGAAAAGAGGAGTCAACTCAATGTGACACTGCAAAGTAAAACCTGTATTTTTAAGCACATGGTGGCTATAATCACAGTATGAATATATATA
>NW_013959281.1:0-790 GCF_001266775.1 Austrofundulus limnaeus
AAAAATTTTTTTGTTTTCACTTAAAAAAGCCTTCTTATAAAAGCTCTTAGATTCTAAGCTGGGCCGGGTGGAAGTCATGCAGGCCACATACAGTTGCACCACAGTTGCACATCTCTGAGCTAACATCCCAACTTCAAGACTCAGCTTTGATTTTTATTTGTTCTAAAACAGCCTCCCTCTGCCAACAACAAATGTGGCACCAAAGAAAAAGATCTACATATGCTCAAACAAAGGAAAGAAGAGTAAACAGTCCCGAATCCAAGGCTCAGCTTGTGCAACATGAGCGATATTAACCAGCCTTTGCTTCGACTTTCTGCATGCTGGCTGTACGTGAACTGAAACAGGCCTGGGTCCCATCGACCATATCTGATGGTGCTCATTAGTCTGTAATCACTTCAGGGAAAGTATCAGATAGTGGCACCTTAGACTCGGTGCTTTACTTTTATGAAACTCCACCCTCTGCATTTTCTATTAGTGCTGATGGCCGTAAATTGCTTTGGTATAATTCACCATACATAAGTACATGTGAGAGGAAAAACAGGCTTCTCGTGTGTACGCACACATACACCAGCAATACTTTCCAGATGGGGGCCAAGAAAACACGCTCAGCTGCCCCCCCACCCCCCCGTCTGCTCCATCGCTGGTTGGACCGATTCTCATTTTGCTGAGGAAGGCTCGCGTGTGTTGAGATTTTCCTGGACTGGAATGAAACAAAAGGCGCTTTGTAGCTGGATCTGGGTTTGGGTTAGTTTGTGTGTGTGTGTGTGTGTGTGTGTGTGTGTGTGTGTGT
>NW_013959282.1:0-380 GCF_001266775.1 Austrofundulus limnaeus
ACAAGAAGCAGTCCATCAGTAGTTTGGTTAAATTTATGTAGTGAGATCAAATCATCACTAAATGTTTCCTTCTTATTCTTACAGTTTTTATCGTGACCGGTCAGAACTTCAAGAACAAATCAGGTTCTTAGTGGATCTGTTCTGTGCAGCAGCAGAGAGAGAACAGCAGACAGGAGAGAAGATAGTGGAGCTGTTATCATCAGTCTGTGGACATAAAATATTCCCTCTGAATAAAACAGACATGAATGATGATTATTATCAGAGTGACTTCCTGCTGGATCTGTACTCTCAGGTGAAGGACCGTGAAACTAAAACAGGTCTGAGTCTCCTTCCATCATTACAGTCAGTTTTCCAGTCAGCTACAGTCTGGATCATAAACC
>NW_013959282.1:1380-1959 GCF_001266775.1 Austrofundulus limnaeus
CTTCAAGAACAAATCAGGTTCTTAGTGGATCTGTTCTGTGCAGCAGCAGAGAGAGAACAGCAGACAGGAGAGAAGATAGTGGAGCTGTTATCATCAGTCTGTGGACATAAAACATTCCCTCTGAATAAAACAGACATGAATGATTATTATCAGAGTGACTTCCTGCTGGATCTGTTCTCTCAGGTGAAGGACTGTGAGACTAAAACAGGTCTGAGTCTCCTTCCATCATTACAGTCAGTTTTCCAGTCAGCTACAGTCTGGATCATAAACCTGTCAGAGACAGAATCCTCCATCCTCCTGGAAGTTCTGAAACTCCAATCAGAGAAGAAACAAGTGAAGCTCAGAGGCTTCATATATGAAGAGAGTGAAGTGAAGAGTTTCCTGCAGTGTCTGCCTTATATCTCACAGCTCAGGTAAATTATTTGACGTGTTTTAATAACTGTTACATAAAATGTGAGTTTTGTGTACAATATTTACAGTTTGTGAATGTATTGATAAACTCTTTTATATATTTGTCAGATATTTTTTTTATAAACACAACTTTACTTATTGTGGTCTAAGTGAAGTCAGCGTAGTCAA
>NW_013959283.1:0-710 GCF_001266775.1 Austrofundulus limnaeus
ACACACACACACACACACACACACACACACACACACACACACACACACACACACACACACACACACACTGAGAGCCCGATGCAGCAGCAGATAATTGATGGCAGTGAACAGAACCCGGGCAGCACCAGACTTTGCACCTGTTCTCCAGTCTTACCTCTGCAGCACAGTGGAAGTGATCAGTGTGAGTTCCCATGTCGAGCAGGAATCCAGCAGTCATCCTGTGTCCCTGCTGCACTCATCCACAGGGCCGTTCAGCAGGGACAGTAATCCCGTCTTCCATCCTGGGGACAGCACTTTTTCTTACATCGTTTCCCACAATTCTCACAGAACTCCGCCTGGCTCCTTCAAGCTCCTCTTCTGCTCTTTTCTCTCCTCACTCCCGGTCCTCTGCCCCCTCTCTTCCTCTCTGAGGTTGCCTGGTTACCTCTCACTGTAGGCTGGATCAGACCGCCGGCCCGCAGCCAATCACGAGGCTGGCTCCAGCTTAACCCCTCCGCTGCTGAACTGTCCTGATTTCCATCTCAGAGTGGAGGAGGGAGGAGAGGAAGGGCTGAAGGGTGCGAGGAGACAGGTTTGGGAAATGAAACAGAAGAAAAGATGATGACTGAGAAGTTGTGGAAAACACACTGTTGTATAAAGTACTACAAAGTGATACTTTAGTAAAAGTACAAGTATCTTACCAAAAACTGACTTTGTTAAAAGTTAAAGTG
>NW_013959283.1:1710-1959 GCF_001266775.1 Austrofundulus limnaeus
AGCTGTAGTATGTCCCTGCTGTAGTACGTCCCTGCTATAGTACGTCCCTGCTGTAGTACGTCCCTGCTGTAGTATGTCCATGCTGTAGTATGTGGCTGCTGTAGTACGTCCCTGCTGTAGTACGTCCCTGCTGTAGTATGTCCATGCTGTAGTATGTCCCTGCTGTAGTATGTCCCTGCTGTAGTACGTCCCTGCTGTAGTATGTCCATGCTGTAGTATGTCCCTGCTGTAGTATGTCCATGCTTTAGT
>NW_013959284.1:0-627 GCF_001266775.1 Austrofundulus limnaeus
AGAGAGAGAGAGAGAGAGAGAGAGAGAGAGAGAGAGAGAGAGAGAGAGAGAGAGAGAGAGAGAAACAAAATTAGTGCAACAGGATGAGGACCTGCTAGTGCACAGCCGGCCCGACCTCACAGAGCTGCCATCTGTCCTGCTATTTGCTCTGTCCCTCTGACGCTCCCAGCATCCACCAACATCTGGATCACCTCACATCTGTATGGGAAGGAGGGCAGGAGAGGAAGGCAACAAACCCTTGTTTATTTTTTTTAAAATCATTTTCTGACAACAGAGGAAGCACCATGATTTGAGGGATCCCTCACAGAGGAGTTCCAACACGAAACTGGAGCAAACTTTTTGTCCTTTTGTCAACGCCAACATGCCCGGGATGTGCAGGACTTTTCCTTGCGTGCGTCAGCGGCGCTCTGAAACTTTCCGTGGATTTATCGCGTCTTAGCAGGGGAGCGGGGGGAGAAAGGAGGGAGACGAGGAGCCGTCGCCACAGATGAGATGTTACAGAGGTTCTCTCCTCTGTCACCGAGGGTGCATTTCGGCGCTCTCCCTCTTTCACTCCTCCTCTCATCCGAACAGCGGGGAGCCTGAAGGATACAGAGGGAGAACCACAAAAAAAATAACAATAAAAGA
>NW_013959284.1:1627-1959 GCF_001266775.1 Austrofundulus limnaeus
CACAAATTAATTTGTGCCTTTTGTCGATACTGTAAAGAAATGAACAGATCATTGAAATGGCTCTCTGCTTCAGTTATTCCTGGCTGCAGCATCAGTGTCACTAACGCGATCAAACAGATAGCACTCGACCAACCATTTCCCCTCCCAAAACAGAAACACAAATCTAAAAAGTGGGAAATCAATATCAGACATTAACATCAGCCCAGTTTTACTTATCGGACCGATAAGTAAGGATATGCTAATGCAGACACATCTTGGATCCCTAGTTTTTTTGTTATACAGTCTAGTCCTTGTAGGTCCATTTAAATACCACACATTTAAATACCACACAT
>NW_013959285.1:0-832 GCF_001266775.1 Austrofundulus limnaeus
TATACTGTATATATACTGTATATATAGCTAGGCTTTTTACAAAATGTAATTTGTCTTTGGTGAAATACTTTGAAAATATGGATTTTGTGCTCGTTCCTCTTCCTGTTGGTGCGGTGTGATCTTAGATTGACTCCGCCTTGCTCCGGCGTCTGGAAAGAATATGATTAAATTTAATTTTGGTGTATCACAGTGCACACACCACCACCCTTCGGATGCAATGTAAATGCTCTCATTGGTTATAATGAATACATTTTTACTGTGAAGGTTGGAGCAGAACACCATGCAGTGTAAATTGGGTGTAAGATTGTTACATAGTTATTGCAGTTTTGGTCAAATCTTGAAAATAATGTAATCTGAGGTGTCACACACATTGTTTAATTTGTAAACATTTAATGTAAGTTTTGTCTACGACTCTCAGCTAAAACCACACCAAAATGTATTGTTTTAGCCGGGCAAATCCCATTGAGGTCACAGACGTCTTTTTCAAACACAGCCTCAACGTGCATGTTTCTGGAGGCGTGGGAGGTAACTAGAGTACCTATATAAAACCCACGCAAACACAAGAACATGTAAACTCCCCACAGAAACAATCCTGAGGTTTGAACCCCAGAACCTTTTGCTGTGAGGCAAAAGAGCTGATCATTAACTACCTGTCATGCTGCTGACTTTGCTCAGTATTTGTAAATCTGACTGCATTATAGTTATTGGCTATGCTTCATTAGCTGTCTTAAATTAGATTAGACCCAAAAGTTTACTAAGATAAGATAAGATAAGATAAGATAAGATAAGATAAGATAAGATAAGATAAGATAAGATAAGATAAGATAAGATA
>NW_013959286.1:0-550 GCF_001266775.1 Austrofundulus limnaeus
ACTGTGCACCTAGCTGAAAGCTAAAGGTGTCTTGTTGTTGACCCTGCAAAAGGACTATTCCAACACCAGATTTACCAACCGTGTTCTGTCGGAACGAGCAACCATCCACATACATAGTCGTCATGTCTTCACAGATGTTTTGATCAAAGTAATGATGATTTGGATCATCGATAACTGAAGGTTTCTTTTCGACTGGCACATGTGTAGCTGGTACATCTTGTGTACATTTTTGGCAGATTGCCAGGTCTATACCTAAATGAGACTTTTTGTTTTGTCCATAACAGATGTCTAGGTCAAAACTTTGCAGAGCCATGAGCCAAGTGGCGATGCGTGAGTTAGTCACGACGCCATCTCTCAGGCGCTGACTGTTAGCCAGGTGTGAGTCTAAGTCCGGCTGTCTCAACAAAATGTCGTCGACATAGATCAAAGTCCCACGTTCATGAGCATCTGGACATGCTTTGTTCAAAAAGATGTTAAACTCAGCAGGTGAGTTTGAGTAACCAAAAATGTACACAAGATGTACCAGCTACACATGTGCCAGTCGAAAAGA
>NW_013959286.1:1550-1958 GCF_001266775.1 Austrofundulus limnaeus
ATCACAATCTCCTCTGTGTTTGTATTATACACAGTAAGAGGTGTGGTCCTGGCTTCGAGACTCACCAAAGGTGAGGCCTCGAGAGTAAGTCCTAGTTTTAGAAACTTAGGCGATGGTTGGAAGTAGGCACATTTATGGCTAACAGCCTGTCCGGTTTGGACATGTGTCTGTAGCACTTCTGATGTTTGAGGAGGGACTGCGGCTTGGTGACTATTGGCAACCTGACAGACCTCAGGGATGGTCTGTCAGGTTGCCAATAGTCACCAGGCCGCAGTCCCTCCTCAAACATCAGAAGTGCTGCAGACACATGTCCAAACTGGACAGGCTGTTAGCCATAAATGTGCCTACTTCCAACCATCGCCTAAGTTTCTAAAACTAGGACTTACTCTCGAGGCCTCACCTTTGGTG
>NW_013959287.1:0-958 GCF_001266775.1 Austrofundulus limnaeus
ATAGTGTAGTTGTAGATGTTGGTGATAGTGTAGTTGTAGATGTTGGTGATAGTGTAGTTGTAGATGTTGGTGATAGTGTATTTGTAGATGTTGGTGATAAAGTAGTTGTAGGTGTTGGTGTTAGTGTATTTGTAGATGTTGGTGTTAGTGTATTTGTAGATGTTGGTGATAGTGTATTTGTAGGTGTTGGTGTTAGTGTAGTTGTAGGTGTTGGTGTCAGTGTAGTTGTAGGTGTTGGTGTCAGTGTAGTTGTAGGTGTTGGTGATAGTATAGTTGTAGGTGTTGGAGTCAGTGTAGTTGTAGGTGTTGATGTCAGTGTAGTTGTAGGTGTTGATGTCAATGTAGTTGTAGGTGTTGATGTCAATGTAGTTGTAGGTGTTGATGTCAATGTAGTTGTAGGTGTTGATGTCAATGTAGTTGTGGGTGTTGCTGTCAGTGTAGTTGTAGGTGTTGGTGATAGTGTAGTTGTAGGTGTTGGTGATAGTGTAGTTGTAGATGTTGGTGATAGTGTAGTTGTAGATGTTGGTGTTAGTGTAGTTGTAGATGTTGGTGTTAGTGTAGTTGTAGGTATTGGTATTAGTGTAGTTGTTGGTGTTGGTGTTAGTGTAGTTGTAGGTGTTGGTGATAGTGTAGTTGTAGGTGATAGTGAAGTTATAGGTGTTGGTGTTAGTGTAGTTGTAGGTGTTGGTGATAGTGTAGTTGTAGGTGATAGTGAAGTTATAGGTGTTGGTGTTAGTGTAGTTGTAGGTGTTGGTGATAGTGTAGTTGTTGGTGTTGGTGTTAGTGTAGTTGTAGGTGTTGGTGTCAGTGTAGTTGTAGGTGTTGGTGATAGTGAAGTTATAGGTGTTGGTGATAGTGTAGTTGTAGGTGTTGGTGATAGTGTAGTTGTAGGTGTTGGTGATAGTGTAGTTGTAGGTGTTGGTGATAATGTAGTTGTAGTTGTTGGTAATAATGAAGT
>NW_013959288.1:0-252 GCF_001266775.1 Austrofundulus limnaeus
ATGATACATAGACACCACCAAGGACAATTTCCACGTTCATTTCAGTTTTGCGTGGAAAATGGCGTACGCAAGGTTTTTGTGCAAACGCACCGTTGATACATGAGCTGACCTCCCATTACCCCTGTATTTGTGTCCATTGTTTTCTCCTCAGTTCAACTTTTTAAGCAGCCTCAACTTAGCGTGGTGTCGACATGTTGCAAAAGGTAGTCACACACTAGGCCTACTACATGTCTTTTATGCTCTAATTACATG
>NW_013959288.1:2804-3360 GCF_001266775.1 Austrofundulus limnaeus
CTCCTATAAACACAAAAAGTGACATGTCATTTGTCTACACTTAGTATTTGATTATTATTCATATTTAAGCACTTTGTATCGCCTTGTTGCCGAAAAGTGCTAAAGTACCATTACCATTTGTCTTCTTGTGGAATTAAACAGGAACCTGATACTTTGTTTCACAGTGATAAACTTCTAACAATGAACAATTGTCCACATATGCGTACATTTTTTTTCTCAGAAAGTAGTTTATGTACCAATACAAAATTTATTAACATACATATTACGCCTATACTTTTTAAATTGCCGGAAAAAATGCTCTAAAATAAACCTAGTGTCTCTGGTAAAAAATATTTTAAAAGCAGAACTTACTTCTTATCAAGGACGAATCATATTCGTCCTCATCCAGAATTGTCCGTGACACCGAGTTTGTGACTTCACTGTTGTGCTCAGACGTGAACCTGCAGATTACATTTCAGAAATCCAAAATGAATCAAGCAACATAAACTATGACATATCAAACAGCTGCCACAAAATAATTTTTTGAGTTCTTTAAAGTGATACAGTTTTTTTTTTT
>NW_013959289.1:0-211 GCF_001266775.1 Austrofundulus limnaeus
GAGGTTGTCCATCACTGATTCTGATCCTGTGTTTTAGTGTTTGATGCTTACATGAAGCTGTCTGGATACGAGCTAGAGGAGAGCATCAAGAGGGAAACGTCAGGCTGCCTGAGAGAACTGCTCCTAGCTGTTGGTATGAAAACTACCTAAACATTTATCTGTTTTGACTTGTTTGTTGTTGTTTTTTACATATCTCAGATGTGTGTTCTGC
>NW_013959289.1:2661-2911 GCF_001266775.1 Austrofundulus limnaeus
ACTTGAGTAATTATTTTTCAGCATACTTTTACTTCTACTTCTTACTTTTTCACACAATTATCTGTACTTTTTACTTCTTACATTTTTTAAAACGACAAGAAGTAGAAAGTTGTTAATTTCATTTTTGCTTGTTTTTATTCCAGCTTGTTATAAAAAATAAATACTATCCATATAAATTGGGCCTCTTAGAGTGAATTTAATTGTGGTTGACAGAAGTATAAATATATAAAATTCTGATACTGTATTAGAT
>NW_013959289.1:3911-4408 GCF_001266775.1 Austrofundulus limnaeus
ACACCAAACTGCCTCTTACATAAAGTTCACAATTATTTATAACAACTAAAGCTATAATCTGATTTTATGGTTCAAACCCAGGGATCAAAGCAACAGCTCATATCTAATGGCATTGGGTTCTGTGGAACAGTCAGTGTCTTACCTGTTGAAGATGGCAAGTTACTTAGAAATAATCGATTCTGAGAGGGTTGTGGGTTGTTTTTGTTTTTTCGTATGCTTGGTCCCAATATTAAAAATATTCCATTAGCACAAGTTGTGAATGACATTTATAACAGTTAATCATCAGCTTCTTGTTAAAAAAAAACAATATATGAGTCACGTTAACCTCATACATAAATCACAGGTGAAGCTGTCCAGTTCTCGCCCACAGAACCCAGCAGCGCTGAACCAAAAGAGGAGTGGGGCAGATCTCAGCTTGGCTGAAGTGGATCATGACATATTTAGTGTGTGATGGATATCTGCTGCCTCGTATCAAACAAAACAAACTGAATTAACTC
>NW_013959290.1:0-604 GCF_001266775.1 Austrofundulus limnaeus
CTCGCGCCCTAGAGGCTCTTCAGCACCCCGGACAGCTCCATCATCCACTCGCGCCATCGAGCAGCCTGAAGCGCCTCTTCAGCACGTTCAGCACCCCGGACAGCTCCGTTGGCCCCTCGCGCCATCCAGCGGCCAGATGCGGTTCTTCAGCACCCCAGACAGCTCCGTCGGCCCCTCGCGCCCTAGAGGCTCTTCAGCACCCCGGACAGCTCCATCATCCACTCGCGCCACCGAGCAGCCTGAAGCGCCTCTTCAGCACGTTCAGCACCCCGGACGGTTCTATCGGCCCTTTGCTTCGTCGCGCGGCCTGAATCGGCTCTTCAGCACATTCAGCACCCCGGAAAGCTCTGGCGGCCCCACTCGCGCCGTCCAGCAGCCAGATGCGGTTCTTCAGCACCTTCAGCACCCCGGACAGCTCCGTTGGCCCCTCGCGCCGTCCAGCGGCCAGATGCGGTTCTTCAGCACCCCAGACAGCTCTGTCGGCCCCTCGCGCCCTAGAGGCTCTTCAGCACCCCGGACAGCTCCATCATCCACTCGCGCCACCGAGCAGCCTGAAGCGCCTCTTCAGCACGTTCAGCACCCCGGACAGTTCTATCGGCCCTTT
>NW_013959290.1:1604-1958 GCF_001266775.1 Austrofundulus limnaeus
AGCACCCCGGACAGTTCTATCGGCCCTTTGCGTCGTCGAGCGGACTGAAGCGGCTCTTCAGCACGTTCAGCACCCCGGACATCTCCGTCGCCTCACTCCGACCAGCGGCCAGAAGCGGCTCTTCAGCACGTTCAGCACCCCGACAGCCCCGTCGTCCCCTTGCGCCGTCCAGGGGCCAGACGCACCTCTTCAGCACGTTCAGCACCCCGGACAGCTCCGTCGCCTCACGCCGACCAGCGGCCAGAAGCGGCTCTTCAGCACGTTCAACACCCCGACAGCTCCGTCGTCCCCTTGCGCCGTCCAGGGGCCAGACGCACCTCTTCTGCATCTTCAGCACCCCGGACAGCTCCGTCG
>NW_013959291.1:0-209 GCF_001266775.1 Austrofundulus limnaeus
GGCTCTGCACTGCACGATGAACTGTGCCATGACAGATGATGAAAATTATGACATTCTGTGGACTGAACTTCAGAGACATTGTGATGACAATGGTGAAAATCCGCTGGTGGAGCTGGGGGACATTTTTGTGGCACCGGAGGGAATCGCAGCAGAAGTGAAACTGTCAGCACCGCTGGAGCAGCTGTTTGTGTTGGGTTCTGGTTCTGCAC
>NW_013959291.1:2559-3203 GCF_001266775.1 Austrofundulus limnaeus
CATTTATACAGACTCAGAATATGTGCATCGCAGTGTTCATGTTGATTTGAGCCAGTGGATGAGGAAAGGTTTTGTAACCGCTTCGGGCAAACCATTAACTCATTTAAATCAAATTTTGGATTTATATTATGCACTGGGAAAGCCAAGGGCTGTGGCAATATTGAAATGTAAAGCTCATCAGAAAACATGTAATTGGGTGGCAAAAGGAAATTTTCAGGCAGACAAGGCAGCTAAAGAGTGTGCTGGTTATGAGAAAAACAGACAGATGGTCCAGGTGGAAGAAGAAAGTCCTGCTGTAAGTTCAGATAAAAACATGTTGCAAAAGAGATTTGATGTTCAAAATATTTTAGAAATGCAAAATAACGCTGCCATTTCAGAGAGACAATTGTGGCAAGACAGAGGAGCCAGGAGAGGTTCTGATGGTCTTTTCAGAAACCATGAGGGAAAGATTGTGGCTCCTGAGATGCTTGTAAATCTACTGTGTTAGGAAGCTCACAGCAGGGGGCATGGTTCCAGTGCTAAAATGATTGACTTGATCACACAGGTGGTGTGGCATCCAAACATCAGAGCAATTTCTAAATATTTTGTTCAGATGTGTGAAATCTGTTCCAGACATAACCCGAAGGGGGCGCTGAAAGTAGGTC
>NW_013959292.1:0-958 GCF_001266775.1 Austrofundulus limnaeus
TTACAACTAATCATGAATCCCTTTAAGCCCTCATGTCAATCAGTCCACGTGGGCTTAAGCATCACTGTTGCTGTGTTTTTGAGGTCAGATGATCAAAACTTCAACTGTCGACATTTAAATCTGTCAAAAAATAAATAAATTTGACACTCATATTGCTGCCAAACCAACTAAAATTATAACTATCATGTTATAATGTGAAATTTATTATTCAATCTTTTACATCCTGTAACATTTTACTCTTACCATTTCTTTTTCACATCAAAACAATACAATATATCCCCTTTTAACATTGTCACTTATTTCATTTAAAACTTCATTACAAGACAAAAGTAGCACGTTTTTATAACATGAGGTGTATATTTTAATGATGTGAAAATATTTGTCTAGAACATTAAAAATAGTGTAAGAGCATGTCATGATTTTGTGATGTAAAAGTAACGTTCAGTGAACAATACACTTTTCCCATTAAATATTTTTATTTTTGCTGCAGTGGCAGCAATACTTTCAGTATGTGTGACAATGGGTGCTGGTGGGCCGTTCAGGCATTTGGAGTCAGGAGTCCTTCCTGAAGGGTTTCAATGGTGGCTTGATGGGACCTACTTTTAATCTAAGTGTGACACATCAAAACCCGAAGTCATCACAGAATTTTTCTTTTATCGTGCTGTTTACGTAAATGGCCTGTTTGACTTTCTGGACATCTCAGTGTAATTTCTGAGTGGACCTATAGGTGTTGAGGAGGGTCAAAGCCAACCTAAACTGGATGAACGATTGTGCTTGTGATGGTAGTTCCAAAACAGTCAACATATGAAAAACTAGAAGCACTCAGAGATAGGGGTTTAAGAAAATATCGATACACTGAAATATCGTGATATTTCTTTCCCGATAGTGTATCGATATTCTA
This sequence comes from Austrofundulus limnaeus, assembly GCF_001266775.1. Taxonomy (NCBI): domain Eukaryota; kingdom Metazoa; phylum Chordata; class Actinopteri; order Cyprinodontiformes; family Rivulidae; genus Austrofundulus; species Austrofundulus limnaeus. The sequence continues at coordinate 902 of NW_013959292.1, forward strand.
AGGCCCTGTATCGATTTTTTTTATTAAGATTTAAAATGTCAACTTTCCTGCCAGCCG
>NW_013959293.1:0-472 GCF_001266775.1 Austrofundulus limnaeus
CTCCTAAATCACTCGTACGCACAACTTAAGAACAAATCTGTGCGTACGAACGGTTCTTGCATGAGGCCCAATGTTATCTACAAGCATACATTTTAAATGTTATTCTCATATTTAAACTTGAAAGAATCTAATGTTATCTGATGATTTGGTTTCTGAACCCTCTGAAGTGGACCGTACCAACATGTAACACAGCTGTGTGTGAAGTGAGCCTCCCACTGCCGCCAGTTCCACCATTATTAGCTAAACCTAACATCCAAGATTCCTGTCTACAGAGGTTAAGATTAGCTGCAAGTCAAACAGATCGTTTACACTTTTAGTTAACTAGCATTAGCATTAGCAACACAAATAGGCTGTTTTCCTTTCAAACATTTCTGAACTGATAAGAAGAGTTCTGATGAGGAGGGGTATCCTCTTTGCCACACCCACCACAGGAAAAAAGAAAGTAAAACTCCTCAAAATACACTATATATAT
>NW_013959293.1:1472-1958 GCF_001266775.1 Austrofundulus limnaeus
GATAGATAGATAGATAGATAGATAGATAACCTGACATAGGGACAAATAAATCATATAACTGATTATAAGTTTACATCACAGAGCTCTGGACTCTGTTTAGATTCTGCATGTTTGAGATGTGCTGTCATCATTCTGATCAAATTCAGAATCACTTGGACCAGATGAGTTAGATTTTAAAGTGAAAGGTTTCCAGTCCTGCGGTCACGAGCATGGGTTTTACTTGCTGAAGACAAGACTGAAGGAGGTGAGAGGTGTCTGTACTCTGTTCACCTGATTCAGATGTAAATACCTTCAGCTGAAAGTCTGCAGTTAAACTGGGGTTAAAGCACATTTTGTTTGTTTCATTTTAAATTCATCATGGTGGTGTTCACAAACCAAAAACATTAGAATTATGTCAATCCCAGTGTTTATGGACCTGACTGTATATACTGTATCTATTTGTTTGTTTTGTATCCTTATTTATTTATAGTAGGTACTGTATTTTGT
>NW_013959294.1:0-958 GCF_001266775.1 Austrofundulus limnaeus
CTAAATTACTGACCGTAAGAAAATTTTAAATACAGCAAAAATTAGTTTTATTTTGACATTTAAATTAAAATGGATCTATTTAGCAAATACTGCAAAATGCCTAAAACAGGAGACTTTAATTTTCTTTCATTTATCTAAATAATGTAACTCATTTCATTGTTGGCACTGATTTTATATTTGAAATATGGAAAGCCCTTTGGCTATATGTGTTGAATGAACACAAACTCAGACTCTGGTTAGCACAAGCATGTGTATCATAAATTATTCTCTTCTGGTTTGCTGTGCAAATATTACAGAATTAATTGTACAGTGTGGTTTCAAATAAAATGCAGGAGCAAGAATAGTGATGTGCAAAGTTTGGATTGTGAATGATACTATAATATGTCACTAGCTGGGGTTTTTATGTTGACTATCCTTGTGTTCTTCCTGCCTCCAGGACTGTGGCAGCAGAGGTCAGGAAGCAGATAGCTGGTCAGTATGGGGGTTCTCCGCAGCTCTTCAAAAACCTCAATGTTGGAACCACGTCAAGCAACACAGTGAGTACTCTCAAGCAGTAAATTAAATGCAGACTTTATAGGGTTTTTTTTTGCTCCCAAACTAATTCTCGCCAACAGAACAATTTTGTTGTGCATTAGCGATGCTCATTTTTCCACAGATAACATCTCATTTATGTTTTGATAATACACACAAAAATAAAACATTTTGCATAAATTAAAAATATAGAAACTGACCAAAAATAATAGTAAATTTGGAACATATTAAATACATGTATTGCTGCTGCAGCAACTTTAAAGTAGACATATGCTTTTAAATCCTTCTTTTTCACATTTAAATCAGTCAGTTGGAGTCTTTACACAGTGTAACTACAATGCTTTGGTCTGAATTCCTTCATATTTTAACTTTACCAGCCCCTCTTTCACTCTTTTTCTGAGGTGTGTAGGGATTTTGGGTATATTCT
>NW_013959295.1:0-380 GCF_001266775.1 Austrofundulus limnaeus
CTATTAATCCATTTGTGCAAAGTGGTGGATGTGATTTATAAGACGACAGTTTAGTCTGTCTTTTCAGACTTTCAAGGTCCTTTGCAGATAACAACCCCACAGCTGGCCGCGCCAGTGTGAGAAAAACAGAATGTTTTTCTTCTCGCTCTTTTTTCTCTCAAAGAACTAACTTTTCTGTTCTCACCGTTGACACTCGTTCTTGTCTGTTCGTCAGAGTAAGCATGGTTCTGACTGGGTCTCTCTGAGGAGTGCGTGTCCGTCTCTGGGCACCTGGATGGATGTTACTAACTGCCGAGAAGCACTGTACTGAGACCAGCGCCGGGAGCCACTGGGCTCGTTAGGGGTGAGACGAGGGTCTTCTCAACCCCCCTGCTGTCATG
>NW_013959295.1:1380-1958 GCF_001266775.1 Austrofundulus limnaeus
CTTCACTATAATATTACAAAAAAACAAACTTTCTGTTGCATTCATTTCTAATTTTGAACTCACAGCCATTTTATCAGAATTTTAATGGCTCACTGTGACATGTTTCATGTTTACAGTTTACTGTTCTCTTACAACAAACAGACCCGTGGAAACCTGCTGAAGTATTATTACAGAGTAAAACACAGATGTAATGTACTTTAATAAAGAATATTTGAACTCACAGCTTGCTGTCAGATTAAGACAGAGATCTGAGCTGTGAGTGTTGGCTCTGACTGAACTGTGACACAAATCAACAACTCGCAGAAGGACTTCGCCCCCAAATTCATTTGTCAACAGTTTGAGTCAGTACAGGTTGACCTGTGTGCAGCTCGACAGCCTGCTGTGTTCCTGTCGACACACACAGGACGTCTGGCCATTAACTGTATTATCTGTGTGTCTGTTGTGTAAACGCATCGAACAGTGGGTACAACTTTCTTTATTCTTTTTTTTCTCTGCCTGTCACGATTAAAGCACAGTCCCTGCTGTCTGAGCGAATGAAACCCGACACATGAATGGAGTCCAAATACTGTCTGTAGAAG
>NW_013959296.1:0-536 GCF_001266775.1 Austrofundulus limnaeus
TCTCTCTCTCTCTCTCTCTCTCTCTCTCTCTCTCTCTCTGCTGGGTCTCCCTGTCACCTCTTTTTAGATTCACAACCTGGAAACTCAAGCTGATGGTGGGACTCAGGGAACACGTAACACACAGCATCGTGACTATAGTTCTGACTGTTGATATGTGCCTACTAGATGAACAGAACCATCAATAAAAAGAAATATTTAGGCAAAAATATATTTTCTGCTTCTGGACTTTGGATTGTACCATAAGGAACCAAAAAGTACCTTTAGGCACAAAACTATATAGTTAAAGATAGAACCAAATGGTCCAAAACAAACCATTGTTCAAGGTACCACACCAGTAACCTCCTAGTATACATCTGAAGCAACAAAGCCAATATACTGATTTCCATGTCCTTCACATAAGACCCCTGTACACTCCCACCCCAATGTTAAACCAGAGTCCTGTCTTTTAGACCAGGACTTCTTAACCTTTTTGACCTCGGGGACCAATTTATTGAACATAAAGTGACAGGAGGCCCAGTCACACATTACCAATGTAT
>NW_013959296.1:1536-1958 GCF_001266775.1 Austrofundulus limnaeus
ATCAGTGAGTTTCAGTAAATAAGAATCTATAAATAAATTGTGGGTGTGACAGTAGAAATCAACCTTATGAACTAAACGAATGGCTCTTTTCTGTAATGTGCATAATGATTGAAGTGACGTTCTATAAGTGTTGCCCCAAATTTCCACACAGTAACTTAGATAAGGTAAAATAAGTGTGCAGTACATAATGTGTAGGGCAGAGGAGTTTAAATATTTTCTAGCATTAGCAAGAACTGCAATACTGCTGAATAGAATAGAATAGAATAGAATAGAATAGAAACAGCCTTTACTGGCCTCAGGCCCTGTCACACTAGACAACATAGAATAGAATAGAAACATCCTTTATTGGCCGTAGGCCCTATCACACTAGACAACTTAGAATAGAATAGAATAGAATAGAATAGAATAGAATAGAATAGAAT
>NW_013959297.1:0-421 GCF_001266775.1 Austrofundulus limnaeus
AGTCACAGTGTTATGAGAAAAAAGTTGTAACATTACGAGTTTAAAGTCACAGTGTTATGAGAAAAAAGTTGTAACATTACGAGTTTAAAGTCGCAAACTCACGAGTTTAAAGTCGTAACCATACGAGTTTAAAGTCGTAACCATACGAGTTTAAAGTCGTAACCTTACGAGTTTAAAGTCATAACCTTACTAGTTTAAAGTCGCAAACTCACGAGTTTAAAGTTGTAACCATACGAGTTTAAAGTCTTAACCTTACTAGTTTAAAGTCGCAAACTTACGAGTTTAAAGTCTTAACCTTACGAGAATAAAGTCATAACCTTACAAGAATAAAGTCATAACCTTACAAGAATAAAGTCATAACCTTACAAGAATAAAGTCATAACCTTACGAGAATAAAGTCGTAACCTTACGAGTTTAAAGT
>NW_013959297.1:1421-1958 GCF_001266775.1 Austrofundulus limnaeus
TTAGGAGTTTAAAGTCGCAAACATACGAGTTTAAAGTCGCAAACATACGAGTTTAAAGTTGCAAACTTAGGAGTTTAAAGTCGCAAACTTAGGAGTTTAAAGTTGCAAACTTAGGAGTTTAAAGTTGCAAACTTAGGAGTTTAAAGTCGCAAACTTAGGAGTTTAAAGTTGCAAACTTAGGAGTTTAAAGTTGCAAACTTACGAGTTTAAAGTCATAACCTTACGAGAATAAAGTCGCAAACTTACGAGAATAAAGTCGTAACCTTACGAGTTTAAAGTCGTAACCTTACAAGTTTAAAGTCGTAACCTTACGAGTTTAAAGTCGTAACCTTACGAGAATAAAGTCATAACCTTACGAGAATAAAGTCGTAACCTTACGAGAATAAAGTCGTAACCTTACGAGAATAAAGTCGTAACCTTACGAGAATAAAGTCGCAAACTTACGAGAATAAAGTCGTAACCTTACGATCGCAAACTTACGAGTTTAAAATCGTAACCTTACGAGTTTAAAGTCGTAACCTTACGAGTTTAAAGTCG
>NW_013959298.1:0-657 GCF_001266775.1 Austrofundulus limnaeus
GACTATAAATATCCCAGGTCAGAGACAATAAATGTGTCAGGTCAGAGACAATAAATGTGTCAGGTCAGAGACAATAAATGTGTCAGGTCAGAGACAATAAATGTGTCAGGTCAGAGAATATAAATGTGTCAGGTCAGAGACTATTAATGTGTCAGGTCAGAGACTATTAATGTGTCAGGTCAGATCCTATTAATGTGTCAGGTCAGATCCTATTAATGTGTCAGGTCAGAGACTATAAATGTGTCAGGTCAGATCCTATAATTGTGTCAGGTCAGAGACTATGAATTTGTCAGGTCAGAGACTATAAATGTGTCAGGTCAGAGACTATAAATGTCTCAGGTCGGAGACAAGAAATGTCCCAGTTAAGAGACAAGAAATGTCCCATGTCAGAGACAAGAAATGTCCTAGGTCAGAGACAAGAAATGTCCTAGGTCAGAGACAAGAAATGTCCCAGGTAAGAGAACATAAATGTGTCAGGTCCGAGACTATAAATGTCCCAGGTCAGAGACTATAAATGTCCCAGGTTAGAGACTATAAAAATCTTAGGTCAGATCCTATAAATGTCTCGGGTCAGATCCTATAAATGTCTCGGGTCAGATCCTATAAATGTTTCGGGTCAGATCCTATAAATGTTTCGGGTCAGATCCTATAAATGTT
>NW_013959298.1:1657-1957 GCF_001266775.1 Austrofundulus limnaeus
GTGTCAGGTCAGAGACTATAAATGTGTCAGGTCAGAGACTATAAATGTCCCAGGTCAGAGACTATAAATGTCCCAGGTCAGAGACTATAAAAATCTCAGGTCAGAGACTATAAATGTCTCAAGTCAGAGACTATAAATGTCCCAGGTCAGAGAATATAAAGGTTTCAGGTCAGAGAATATAAACATTTCAGGTCAGAGAATATAAACGTTTCAGGTCAGAGATAAGAAATGTCACAGGTCAGAGACTGTAAACGTGTCAGGTCAGAGACTGTAAACGTGTCAGGACAGAGACTGTAAACG
>NW_013959299.1:0-385 GCF_001266775.1 Austrofundulus limnaeus
TGAACGTAGTGATGAGTTGAAACAGTTTCTCTTGGTTGTTTTCCTCTCAGGCCTTCTGAATGTAATGATGAGTTGAAACAGTTTCTCTTGGTGGTTTTCCTCTAAGACCCTCTGAACATAGTGATGAGTTGAAACAGTTTCTCCTGGTTGTTTTCCTCTCACACACTCTGAACATAGTGATAAGTTGAAACAGTTTCTCCTGGTTGTTTTCCTCTCGCACACTCTGAACGTAGTGAAGAGTTGAAAAAGTTTCTCAGATGTTTTCCTCTCAGGCCCTCTGAACGAAGTGATGAGTTGAAACAGTTTCTCTTGGTTGTTTTCTTCTCACACGCTCTTTACGTGGTGATGAGTTGAAACAGTTTCTCTTGGTTGTTTTCCTCTCACA
>NW_013959299.1:1385-1957 GCF_001266775.1 Austrofundulus limnaeus
TGGTGATGAGTTGAAACAGTTTCTCTTGGTTGTTTTCCTCTCACATGCTCTGAATGTAGTGATGAGTTGAAACAGTTTCTCTTGGTTGTTTTCCTCTCACACACTCTGAACTTGGTGATGAGTTGAAACAGTTTCTCCTGATTTTTTTCCTCTCAGTCCCTCTGAAGGTAGTGATGAGTTTAAACAGTTTCTCTTGGTTGTTTTACTCTCAGATACTCTGAACATGGTGATGAGTTGAAACAGTTTCTCTTGGTTGTTTTCTTCTCACACGCTCTTAACATGGTGATGAGTTGAAACAATTTCTCTTGGTTGTTTTCCTCTCACACGCTCATAACCTGGTGATAAGGTGAAACAGTTTCTCTTGGTTGTTTTCCTCTCACACGCTCATAACCTGGTGATGAGCTGAAACAGTTTCTCTTGGTTGCTTTCCTCTCAGGCCCTCTGAACGTAGTCGTCCCACCTGGAACCAGTAAGACTTGGATGGGTTTAGTTTTAGCGGCCCTGATGAGTTGAAAGAGTTTCTCCTGGTTGTTTTCCTCTCAGGCCCTCTGAACATGGTGATGAGTTGAAAC
>NW_013959300.1:0-286 GCF_001266775.1 Austrofundulus limnaeus
GGATAAGCCAGACATGGGGCGGTTTTTAGGCTGTTTTTGAGGGCGTCCATTGCCTGTTGCTGCTTATCAGTCCAGACGAATGGGACATCCTTCTTTAACAGCTCTGTTAGCGGTTTAGCTAAATCAGCATAGTTTTCTACAAATTGGCGAGAGTAGTTACAAACGCCTAGAAAACTTTGCAGCTCTTTGACATTAGAGGGTGTCTGAAGATTGTCCAGGCCTTGGGTGCGACCAAGTTGTGTGTTGTAGTCCATCAGGACCCACAAGAAGACCCACATAGTTCACA
>NW_013959300.1:1286-1770 GCF_001266775.1 Austrofundulus limnaeus
CTTTTTGTTATGAGGGTTAGTTTCCACATTTTCATGGTCTATGTGAACCATTAAAACAGTGTTATGTAGATCTGAGCTCACCCCCTTTTTAACAAGGAGGAGGAGTCATCAGAAGGTGTTTCACCTGGTAAATCAGCCTTTTTCAAGTCTGTTTGTACCAAGTCAATCACACTTACATCTGGTTTGTCTTCATCACTGTTTTTCTTCGCCATTTTCTCTAACAAATGACACAATTTCTCCATTTCCTCTGACGTTAGATCAGAGGAACTGTTTTCTTTCTTCTTTGGCTTTAATTGATTTTTACCTTTCCAATGTTTCTCCCGCTTGGACGGGGGAGGAGACGGAGACGAGTCATCACCTCTAGGAGGAGGAGGATAGTCTCTGTAACGAGACTTTTCCTGAAACCACCCACGGTTGCTAGGGAAACGAGCACGTCCCTCACCTGGGCAGTTATTTAGACGTTAGTGTCGGCAGCTTCGTGAAC
>NW_013959301.1:0-563 GCF_001266775.1 Austrofundulus limnaeus
ACAATAAACAAGCAAACAAACACAGCAGGTCAACAATAAACAAGTAAACAAACACAGCAGGTCAACAATAAACAAGTAAACAAACACAGCAGGTCAACAATAAACAAACAAACAAACATAGCAGGTCAACAATAAACAAGTAAACAAACACAGCAGGTCAACAATAAACAAGTAAACAAACACAGCAGGTCAACAATAAACAAACACAGCAGGTCAACAATAAACAAACACAACAGGTCAACAATAAACAGGCAAACAAACACAGCAGGTCAGCAATAAACAAGTAAACAAACACAGCAGGTAAACAATAAACCAAAACAGGTCAACAATAAACAAGCAAACAAACACAGCAGGTCAACAATAAACAAGTAAACAAACACAGCAGGTCAACAATAAACAAACACAACAGGTCAACAATAAACAAGTAAACAAACACAGCAGGTCAACAATAAACCAAAACAGGTAAACGATAAACAAAAATACGATAACATACACTCACCGGCCACTTTATTAGGTACACCACGCTACTAACGGTTTTGTGGTCATAAAGGGATGGACATGGT
>NW_013959301.1:1563-1957 GCF_001266775.1 Austrofundulus limnaeus
TCAGAGAAGATAACAGGTCAAAGGCCAGAGAAGATAACAGGTCAAAGGTCAGAGAAGACGACAGGTCAAAGGTCAGATCAAAGGTCGGAGAAGATAACAGGTCAAAGGTCAGAGAAGACGACAGGTCAAAGGTCAGAGAAGATAACAGGTCAAAGGCCAGAGAAGATAACAGGTCAAAGGTCAGAGAAGACGACAGGTCAAAGGTCAGATCAAAGGTCGGAGAAGACGACAGGTCAAAGGCCAGAGAAGATAACAGGTCAAAGGCCAGAGAAGATAACAGGTCAAAGGTCAGAGAAGACGACAGGTCAAAGGTCAGATCAAAGGTCGGAGAAGACGACAGGTCAAAGGTCAGAGAAGACGACAGGTCAAAGGTCAGATCAAAGGTCGGAGAAGA
>NW_013959302.1:0-956 GCF_001266775.1 Austrofundulus limnaeus
ATTTTAGTTTATTCTGTGGTTAATTTTCACTAGTTCTCAGAAGTCTGATTTTCAGAGTAGCAAGCAAATGCAACACAACTCTTTCAGGCTCTCGGGCGTCCCCTATCGTCCAGGCCTCGACACATCTCTTCCCCCCAATGGAGGAGAGACGGAGGAGGAAGAGAAGATGCTGTCATCCGCTGTGACAGTAAATGAGCATGGCCGTGAGTTTATTTTGCAAATCTGATAATTGAGACATTTTTTTTTAGTTATCCGGGATGAAGATGGCGTCCAAGTGCACGGAGCAAGCCGTGCAGGAGTTCCTGCTAGAGAGAGGAGGGAGGGTCCGACAGATGGAGCTGATCGATCATTTCGTGTCACTGCCTGGCTGCGATGACCAGTCAAACGGAGGGCTGGGTTGTGAGGTGCTGGGGCGCATTGTCGACAGCGTGGGCTTCGTGAAGGTGGAGAACGGCGATCAATTCGTGTGTTTGAACGCCGAGCCGGTGATGCGTTCCGAGGCAGACGGACGCGACGAGGCGGAGTGCAATGGCAACATCCAGGAGTCGCTGGACAACAAACACGTGAACGGAAATCCCGAGAACACAGCAGGCCGAACAGGTGAGGCACACACTCGTGATGATGTCAGTCCAGCCGTGGTTCCTTTTGTTGTTTGACATATTTGACTTTTAAATGCCTGGTTGTTTGTGTATTTATTTATCCAGTTTGGTTCCTCATGTGAATTGTTTAATGCATGAAGCATTGTTTGTTTTGTAGGCCTTAAATGGAAAATATGTATCCCTTTTCATACTAATTCACCCAAAAAATATGCAATATTTCAAAAATAATCTTATCGTCCTAGGGGGACGAAAAAATCTGTTCTTACATGTGCAGACAGCATTTAATTTTATATTATTGGCAGTAAACTGTGCTGATCTTAAAGGTACGCATCGCAAAATATGAAATCATATATATAT
>NW_013959303.1:0-410 GCF_001266775.1 Austrofundulus limnaeus
GTTTAAGACTAAATCATACTGCTACAGACACCAGCTCATAGCACATACTGAGGAGACCCCTGCCAAGTGTTTTCTCTTTCAAGCAGGCCAAGTTCAGAAGAAGGCCTTTGAATGTAAAGACTGTGGACTGAAATTTTCCAGGGTTTCAGCGTTTCAATCCCATCAGCACACCCATGTTTCCAAAGAAACAGTGCAGAAAGCTCGGCCTCTAGAACCGGATCTGGGGCCTCCGCTTCTAGAATCGGAGTTAGGGCCTCCGACTCTAGAAACAGAACTAGGGCCTCAGACTCTAGAAACAGAACTAGGGCCTCAGCCTCTAGAAACAGAACTAGGGCCTCAGCCTCTAGAAACAAAGCTAGGGGCTCAGACTCTAGCAACAGAACTAGGGGCTCAGACTCTAGAAACACAAC
>NW_013959303.1:1410-1956 GCF_001266775.1 Austrofundulus limnaeus
GAAGAAGGCGTTTGAATGTAAAGACTGTGGACTGAAATTTTCCAGGGTTTCAGCGTTTCAATCCCATCAGCACACCCATGTTTCCAAAGAAACAGTGCAGAAAGCTCGGCCTCTAGAACCGGATCTGGGGCCTCCGCTTCTAGAATCGGAGTTGGGGGCTCAGACTCTAGAAACGGAGTTAGGGCCTCAGACTCTAGAAACAGAACTAGGGCCTCAGCCTCTAGCAACAGAACTAGGGCCTCAGACTCTAGAAACAGAACTAGGGCCTCAGACTCTAGAAACAGAACTAGGGCCTCAGACTCTAGAAATAAAGCTAGGGGCTCAGACTCTAGAAACGGAGTTAGGGGCTCAGACTCCAGAAACGGAGTTAGGGCCTCAGACTCTAGAAACAGAACTAGGGCCTCAGCCTCTAGCAACAGAACTAGGGCCTCAGACTCTAGAAACAGAACTAGGGCCTCAGACTCTAGAAACAGAACTAGGGCCTCAGACTCTAGAAATAAAGCTAGGGGCTCAGACTCTAGAAACAGAACTAGGGCCTCAGACTCT
>NW_013959304.1:0-391 GCF_001266775.1 Austrofundulus limnaeus
TGTTTACAGTGATTTCTTACAGTCTGAAAAGAAGCAGAGAAGATTTTCATAATGTCTGTTTAAACAGCAGAGCAAGTGACCTTCACCCTTTACTTCACTGGCAACTCTTATCTCTCCTTTTCCTTTCTGACTGAGTTCTTATCTAAGGCTCGACCCTGACTAACACGTACGCCTTAGACAGAGAGAGTTTGCTTGCTGGATGAAAAGCAGCAGGACGGAGCTGTTTCTCTCCGGAGGAACAGCTGGGCCTCAGGCTTCACCCATCAGCTAAATCGGGTGACCTGAAGTCCCGGACAGAGGCAAGCCGCCTCATGTCCATATAGAGACACCCGTCTCTTTAAAGTGTTTTCAACTCCCTGGGGGAAGACTTTTATTTTGAAAGACGACCGAC
>NW_013959304.1:1391-1956 GCF_001266775.1 Austrofundulus limnaeus
CAGTAGTCCTCTGGAGGACACAGTAGTCCTCTGTAGGACACAGTTGTCCTCTGAAGGACACAGTAGTCCTCTGTAGGACACAGTTGTCCTCTGAAGGACACAGTTGTCCTCTGGAGGACACAGTAGTCCTCTGGAGGACACAGTTGTCCTCTGTAGGACACAGTTGTCCTCTGGAGGACACAGTTGTCCTCTGCAGGACACAGTTGTCCTCTGTAGGACACAGTTGTCCTCTGAAGGACACAGTAGTCCTCTGAAGGACACAGTTGTCCTCTGGAGGACACAGTTGTCCTCTGAAGGACACAGTAGTCCTCTGTAGGACACAGTTGTCCTCTGGAGGACACAGTTGTCCTCTGCGGGACAGAGTTGTCCTCTGGAGGACACAGTCATCCTCTGGAGGACACAGTTGTCCTCTGTAGGACACAGTAGTCCTCTGTAGGACACAGTTGTCCTCTGAAGGACACAGTAGTCCTCTGAAGGACACAGTAGTCCTCTGGAGGACACAGTTGTCCTCTGAAGGACACAGTAGTCCTCTGAAGGACACAGTAGTCCTCTGGAGGACACAGTT
>NW_013959305.1:0-339 GCF_001266775.1 Austrofundulus limnaeus
ACTCAGGTGTTTGTATCTCAGGTGTTTGTATCTCAGGTGTTTGTATCTCAGGTGTTTGTATCTCAGGTGTTTGTATCTCAGGTGTTTGTATCTCAGGTGTTTGTATCTCAGGTGTTTGCTGTACCTCAGGTGGTGAAACTCAGGTGTTTGGTGTATCTCAGGTGTTTGGTGTATCTCAGGTGTTTGTATCTCAGGTGTTTGGTGTATCTCAGGTGTTTGTTGAGTCTCAGGTGTTTGCTGTATCTCAGGTGTTTGCTGTATCTCAGGTGTTTGCTGTATCTCAGGTGTTTGCTGTATCTCAGGTGTTTGCTGTATCTCAGGTGTTTGCTGTATCTCAGG
>NW_013959305.1:1339-1956 GCF_001266775.1 Austrofundulus limnaeus
TTGTATCTCATCTCAGGTGTTTGTATCTCAGGTGTTTGTATCTCAGGTGTTTGTTGTATCTCAGGTGTTTGTTGTATCTCAGGTGTTTGTTGTATCTCAGGTGTTTGTGTCTCAGGTGTTTGTACCTCAGGTGTTTGTATCTCAGGTGTTTGTTGTATCTCAGGTGTTTGTTGTATCTCAGGTGTTTGCTGTATCTCAGGTGTTTGCTGTATCTCAGGTGTTTGCTGTGTCTCAGGTGTTTGTACCTCAGGTGTTTGTATCTCAGGTGTTTGTATCTCAGGTGTTTGTATCTCAGGTGTTTGTTGTATCTCAGGTGTTTGTTGTATCTCAGGTGTTTGTTGTATCTCAGGTGTTTGCTGTATCTCAGGTGTTTGCTGTGTCTCAGGTGTTTGTACCTCAGGTGTTTGTATCTCAGGTGTTTGTATCTCAGGTGTTTGTATCTCAGGTGTTTGTATCTCAGGTGTTTGTATCTCTGGTGTTTGTACCTCAGGTGTTTGGTGTACCTCAGGTGTTTGGTGTATCTCAGGTGTTTGGTGTATCTCAGGTGTTTGGTGTATCTCAGGTGTTTGGTGTATCTCAGGTGTTTGGTGTATCTCAGGTGTTTGGTGTATCTCAGG
>NW_013959306.1:0-955 GCF_001266775.1 Austrofundulus limnaeus
CCATAATACTGAGAACTATTTTTGTTTTTTATCCTTCTGATACTTTTCTAATAATATAAATGATAGCATTGATCCATAACATTTAATGTTGCATACATTATGGTACTTAAGATTTTAGGGTGTTGCCTGGTGGATTGATAAATTATTTTGAATTATGCAATTTTATATTTAATCTCTTATCTTGCCTAATTCCTTATACGTAGGTTTAAACCACACCCCTTTGTTCAGTTTCATTTTATTGCAGTGTGACAGTGTATATAAACTCTCTGAAAGGCAAACAGAAAGTTATTGACAGCAGAGACAAAATATAAAATATTGATCCTGAATTTTGTTGTTCCTTTGACATCTCAAGGTAAGTGATCAGCAGAAATGAATCAAAACCATCTTCCTGGAAATTATTTATGCATAATTGGATGATCTGAATTTTGAGGTCTTTTGAATATTAGTAGTATTTGCAACAAAGTTTTAAATGAACCTGATTTAATTGTAGTCTAGAACAATCAAATCACACAAAAATTCCCACATTTGAAGTTAACGAAATAAGACGGGGCTAGCTGTCACAAATATGAGATATAAAATGTAATTCTCACAACTATTTTTTCTATTTATGTATGATCATAAGGAAAAGGAAGTCCACCCTCTGGTTTGTAGGGTTTTATCAGGAGATAATGAAAATAATCTGGTCTTTCTGGTTCTAAACTTTTTCAAATCTCTCTCAGTCTCTAAATAGTGGTTTTCTATAGGTTTTATCAGACTCTCGCATGGTTGTGGAAGAATTCATGGCTCTTATTAGTTTAAAATGTTTCAGTTCATTGAGGTCTGCAGGCGATTGTTTCTGCTCTGCTCGTTTAAAGTCCCACTACAGCATTAAAATCAAGGCGAGGTCTGGACGTTGGACCCAAGGGTGAAAATACCATCTCTTTATTGTGTGTGTGTGTGTGTGTGTGTGTGTGTG
>NW_013959307.1:0-369 GCF_001266775.1 Austrofundulus limnaeus
GTGTGCACATGCCTTTCTTCGTGTGCACATGTGCACACTTGACCTCAGCGGAGAGGTAGGGCCCAGGTGCGCTGCCGATCCAGAGCTTCTGGCAAGAAAGGAAATGAGAATTTTTTAAGGACCACACTGCAAGTGCGACTTTCAATTACAGCCTTTTCCAGATGAGCGACTGGACGCCAATCCAGTTTGTTCCACTGGAGTGAACACCTATCCGTCTGCATCAAAAATTCAAAATACGCTTCTGTATTCTGACGAGACGGGCGCTTCAATTTTCCCTCCTTGCACTAATCTACGGCGCTCTGTCAGGTTCGCCTTATTTCTTCCTGTGTGTGTGTGTGTGTGTGTGTGTGTGTGTGTGTGTGTGTGTGT
>NW_013959307.1:1369-1955 GCF_001266775.1 Austrofundulus limnaeus
TCTCCTCTCCTCTGCTCTCCTCTCCTCTGCACCTCACGCCCCCTCACCCCACTCCACTATCCATCCTTTCATGCACGCTTACACTCCTCCCTTCAGACACAACAGCTGATCTATACCTGACCTGCCCTGCAGCAGTGTGGGGAGCAGGAAGTCTGCCTCTTTTCAATAGTTTTCTCACATTTCTGTCAGCCCCTCCCACTCTTTCACGTTATTAGCCGAAGTGATGACAGTTTAAAAACACATCTTTGCTTCCAAGCTCATTATCTGTCATTTTATAGTGTGAAGTGCAGAAACAAAACACTAATGTGTTAGAAATGTTTCCTGGATCAACCTTTTTTTCCCCTGCTTTTCCTCTCTATCTCTAAGTAGTTTCTCAGTTTTCAACCTCTTTAGGCACATCTCTGAATGCCACAGCAGCAACCGTCAGTCCAAGTTGGTGGCAAACTAAAAGTCTTTTCCACACTAACAGTTTAATGTTAGTATTTATAATTTAAATAGTGGTTTTAAGGAGATAAAAAACATTTTTTATTAACGCTTTCGTAAATGAAGATTTTGAGGAAACAGGATTTTATACGAAGGACTCACC
>NW_013959308.1:0-955 GCF_001266775.1 Austrofundulus limnaeus
GGCAACAATTGTTGCCGGTGGGATTAAATACAGAGCTAAAGCCAAAAACATTATCACCTTTGCCTTTCAATATGATTAAAAAAAAACAAATAAAAATAAATAAATAAAACTCTGATATGGATGTTTAGAGATTGCAGCATTGCAAATCCATGTCTGATGGGAACACATCAGTTCAGCACAGATGCAGTAAAGTGACCTGTTTTTGAACAGCATCCTCAGCAGCAGAGTTTGATCCCCCTCTCCCACACAACCTGCCCTCTGAAGCCTGGGAATAATGTCTGTCACAGTGGTCCTGAAGGGGAGTTTTAACCCGGTCACCGCACGGGGAAGTTGCGCGCGGTGTTTCTGCGTTGCCATGGGTTTTTGTGAAACCTATTGACTGCGTCAGGGTCCCCCCGCTTTTCTTCCGAGTGTGTCTTTGTGCAGGAGGAGGAGGAGGAGGAAGAAACTCCCTATTACTTTTTTTTATTCTTCTTCCAGAGGCGAGGAGGAGAGGGAGCGGCACCGGCAGCATCCAGTGGGAGGTGAGGAAGAAGAGGAAGGAGGAGGAGGAGGAGAAGAGGTGTCCCGGCTGCTTCAGACCAACAGCGAGGCGAAGCGGCGCTTGCAGCTACACCCTGTCAGCTCGCGCTCTGCCGGCGGTGGAGACAAATCCAACTTTGTGCACGGAGGCTGCGGGAGGAGTTGCGCGTCAGGGGTAAGTTTTCAGCACTCTCCTCGTTTGTTCTGTCTAAAAGAAGAGAGGACTTTTACTGACATGTTTGTTGCACTTTGTAGCTGGTAGGTTTCAGAGAAAGACACCTGCGCTGACTTCATTCAGTGGCAGGTGCTGGGAGAGTTCAGTGTGAGGGGACACTGTCACGACTGCTTTACTGGTATTTTCATCAATAATAACATTAACATTAATATTAAACTTTACTTCATGGCAAAGCAATAAAGAAATGAGGAATGATTT
>NW_013959309.1:0-500 GCF_001266775.1 Austrofundulus limnaeus
CTATATATACTGTAAATGTGTTATAAAGTCTTTCAGAAGAAATTATGTTTAAACAAATAAATAGAAAGGGAAAATAAAACAGAAACTGAATTTGTTTCACAGTATCAAACATTTATTTATATTAAATAATTTAGTAAAAAAATAAAGACAAGTGCCAGAAGTAAACTTAATGGCTTGTTACAACATGGGTGGTCAACTATAGGCTTTCATAGCCCAGTGACCTTAAATATTGTCAGGTCAGAGGGAGGCGTAATCACCTCAACTTGTCCCGAGACCATTATGATTAGTTCAGGGTGTCGCAAGTCAGCCTAAAGCTAAGAGAAACTGGGGATAAAAAGCGCCGTCTGGGAAGCTTGGCAAGGCCTGCATGTCTTTGCCTCTGTGTGTGAAAGGGTTAGGGTGGGCTGAGGTGTCAGTGAAGGAGGGGTGCTGGGCAAGATTTATGTACACCAAGCCCTGCGCTCATCAGTTTCTGACCCTTGCTACACACACACACACAC
>NW_013959309.1:1500-1955 GCF_001266775.1 Austrofundulus limnaeus
GCCATAAACACTATATTTATTTAGAATTCATTTAAATCTAATTGGGAAAAAAGTTTATATTTAACATAAACATTCATTGGCACAAACTTTCATTAATAATCTGACAATGATGAATTCATGCCAACCTGTGTGTATTGTGTGAATTTGTGTTTGCGTACATTATGATGTTGTATCATGAGGTAGAAATACTGCACAATGACTGAGTTTTCTCCTCAAATGTTTTGCTATAAGCTGCATCTCCTCAACAGTTGTCATAGAGCTCAGATCCCCAATCCCTCTCCTTCCAAACAGCTCCTTTGAGACAGATTAGGAGCCAAAATGAGCAGCAGATTAGCAGAAATGTGGGACACCTGCGTAAAAAGCTCTGATGTCGCAGGAACCTCAGCAAACCTAAAGCTCAAAATGTGCACACACACACACACACACACACACACACACACACACACACACACACA
>NW_013959310.1:0-700 GCF_001266775.1 Austrofundulus limnaeus
ACACACACACACACACACACACACACACACACACACACACACACACACACACACACACACACTCGACACATGCCTTCTTCTTGGGGGGGTTCAGTTTAATCTCTGTCAGAGTTTAGCCCCGGTGTCGTCCACCAGTGAGGACAAAGTGATTCTGGATCAGTTACTGGCTCTGTCTCTCCTCAGGGGCTCCCTGGTGAAGGATGACCACAGAGACAGGAGGGGGGTGGGACACTGAGGCAGAAATAGGGGGTAAACCAGATTTTGTGTGGGGAGCAGCGCGACTCCAAAGGTCAGATGTGATGTTGGATGCTGCTGGCACAGATACAAAGCCTCAGGTGTCCTAATAAAACCAGCTTGAGGAAACTGGGACAGAGACAAAAGGGT
Organism: Austrofundulus limnaeus; assembly: GCF_001266775.1. Classification (NCBI taxonomy): domain Eukaryota; kingdom Metazoa; phylum Chordata; class Actinopteri; order Cyprinodontiformes; family Rivulidae; genus Austrofundulus; species Austrofundulus limnaeus. The sequence continues at coordinate 385 of NW_013959310.1, forward strand.
AGACAGTAAGGATTAGCATCACTCCTCATCATCATCATTATCAGTCCATCTTCAATCCTTCTTACTTTATTATTGCTGCGACAACATTTGATGTAGCAGCTGAGACTGAACCCCAATTTAACTCATTATCTTCTGGAGTTCACCCAATTCAAGATGGCCACCACAGCTAACTGAATTTCATTGCATAAAAATGTCTAATTTAATAGATGCTATGCTAAAATGTGGTGTGGTGGTAGCTGGTATTACAGCGGGTAAAATAAGTAGTAAACACGTCACCATTTTTCTCAGTAAATATATTACTAGAGGTGCTAATGAC
>NW_013959310.1:1700-1955 GCF_001266775.1 Austrofundulus limnaeus
AAAAGGTGAAGTTAAGAGTGGACTTAAAACTAACACCTGATCACCTGGTAAAAATGTTCGCTCCTCTGTACGTCGATCAAACAAAACCTTCATTTTAGTTTGAGCTGTAGATAACTTCTCTTTGGCAAGATTACATGCTACCTGCAAGCGTGTCCTAAACCCGTTTACATAATCAACAAGATTACTTGGGGGAACAGACTCTTTGAAACTGTCTGCCAACACAGCTAATGGAGCTCTCACAGTGTGACCAAAAAC
>NW_013959311.1:0-955 GCF_001266775.1 Austrofundulus limnaeus
TTTTCCGGTCTTCCCGGTCTACCAAGGACCCGGCCTGCCGCGACCGGATAGTCTGGGTCCTCCAGAGGACCCTGCCTGTCGTTTTGGACACAGCCATTCAGTGATGAAATTTATGTTCTGTGTTTGACCCTTCACGTAAGAAACACCCAAGTGGAGCAGCGGGCAGCTATGTAAGTGCCTGTCAAGCAGTTGGGGGTCTTGCTCAGGGACACCACAATGTAGGCATGGCAGGGGGTCTAACCTTTAACTTTCTGGTCATTTTTTGGCTGCTCTACCACTAACGCCACAGCTGTATTGTTTTGTATTTTGTTTTGTCGCCACATTGGCCATTTATGTTAAACAATTCTAGTTTATTCCTCAAGTCTGCCTGCATTTTGGCTCCGATCCTGCCTCCTGCCTTACACCTTGGAGTGCCACGAAAAGGGGTGGGGATGGGTAACAGGGACGGTTGTACTTGTATTTGAATAAGTATGTTTACATCCATTGAAAGCAAGAATGTTACTAAATTAATTGGACAATCCACTGGCAATTTAGTGATATTTCCATATATCAACACAAATTTATTACCAGAGGATTATTGTTGATAATGCAGCACATCAACTTGTTTGTTAGTTTAAAATAATCATTAACCACAAAAAGGATTAAGTAAGTTAATTCAGTATGTTTTATTATTGATAGGGGCAGGCATTCATTCACAATAAATGCGTTGTGCTTTGCTTCAGCCCAGCTGAGTTCTGCTTCAGGCCTTTTTGTTTCGCTCTGCCTAGTTCATTTCACACTTACACATGAGCAGGAACTGGCCTGCTTCAGCTGTGGCTTATGAATGAACCAAGGGACCTTAAAGACGGACTCGTCTGTGCGACCATTTTGCAAAACTATCTTGTGAATTAGACTATAGCTGCAACATATAATGCTAAAATTTACCCTCTGCATCCAACTTGGGAGGTTCATGATG
>NW_013959312.1:0-710 GCF_001266775.1 Austrofundulus limnaeus
TAACATAACTTACCACCAACACTGTACAGTGTTAACATAACTTACCACCAACACTGTACAGTGTTAACATAACTTACCACCAACACTGTACAGTGTTAACATAACTTACCACCAACACTGTACAGTGTTAGCATAACTTACCACTGACTAACACTGTACAGTGTTAACATAATTCACCACTGACTAACACTGTACAGTGTTAACAAAACTTACCACTGACTAGCACTGTACAGTGTTAACAAAACTTACCACTGACTAGCACTGTACAGTGTTAACAAAATGTACCACTGACGAACACTGTACAGTGTTAACAAAACTTACCACTGACGAACACTGTACAGTGTTAACAAAACTTACAACTAACACTACAGTGTTAACATAACTTACCACTGACTAACACTGTACAGTGTTAATAAAACTTACCACTGACTAACACTGTACAGTGTTAATAAAACTTACCACTGACTAACACTGTACAGTGTTAACAAAACTTACCACTGACAAACACTATACAGTGTTAACAAAACTTACCACTGACTAACACTGTACAGTGTTAACAAAACTTACCACTAACACTGTACAGTGTTAACAAAACTTACAACTAACACTACAGTGTTAATAAAACTTACCACTGACTAACACTGTACAGTGTTAACAAAACGTACCGCTGACTAACACTGTACAGTGTTAACAAAACTTACCGCTGACTA
>NW_013959312.1:1710-1955 GCF_001266775.1 Austrofundulus limnaeus
GACTAACTCTGTACAGTGTTAACAAAACTTACCGCTGACTAACACTCTACAGTGTTAACAAAACTTACCACTGACTAACTCTGTACAGTGTTAATAAAACTTACCGCTGACTAACTCTGTACAATGTTAACAAAACGTACCGCTGACTAACACTGTACAGTGTTAACAAAACGTACCGCTGACTAACACTGTACAGTGTTAACAAAACGTACCGCTGACTAACACTGTACAGTGTTAACAAAACT
>NW_013959313.1:0-542 GCF_001266775.1 Austrofundulus limnaeus
TTCATAACATGGATGTTTGCAGGTAACAGATTGGGTCAGGTGACTTTTCAAAGTGTCTGAAAGTGTCTGCCTTTTTTTTGTACTTTGATCTCTTGGACCCGGTCTTTAGAAACAGGAGCTGTCCGTCTTTGTCCCCAGTTTGACCGCCGATGATTTAAAGTCGTCTCTGTTACTTTAATCTGCTCGTATAAATGGAGTTTGGTTAAGATCCGGACTCGGGTCACAGGGGTGAGGTAAAATATTCAAGAATATTATTATCATATCTTCAGCAGGACTCTAGTGGCTCTCTTTATCAGTCTGTCATGTGGTTGTGGAGGAGTTTTGTCCCACTCTTCTTTCCATCATTGCTTCAGTTAGTTGAGGTTCTGCTGAACTTGTTGAAGGTTTCACCACAGGGTTTCAGTCAGGTGCAGCATAAGTTTGGGTGATTGGACAAATTTATCAACGATAGGCTGAACCCTTCAACGGCTGTTATTAATTTTTAAAAATGTTTTTGTTTTGTTTGTTTTTTGGCCTATGATATAGTTTATATAAGTAAACAT
>NW_013959313.1:1542-1955 GCF_001266775.1 Austrofundulus limnaeus
GCCCCCAGCGGGCCAGACAGGAGTCATCCTTGAGTTTGACACACGTGGCTTACAGGGTAAATTTAGTTGATCTTAATGAACCATCATCAGTCTGTTCTGCAAGAGAACAAACCATGTCTGGAGGAAGACTAATATTAAACATATCTGACGAATGAAGAAATTCTGTTCAATTAACATTAAATTGTTCGAGCATATGCTTTTATTTAATGTTAACACAAATATTCTCCTTTGTGCTTTTTAAAACAGGTTATCATTGTTTGTTCTGGAAGCCGGTGTGTTAAAAATCTGTTTATGTGTCCTGATCATTGTTTCTTGAATGACCTTTAGATTAAAGCCCATCTAGGGACAAGGGCAGCAATAGGGCTCACATTATAAGCACCATGATGCAGGCATAGGACTTGTCTATGTTATTG
>NW_013959314.1:0-306 GCF_001266775.1 Austrofundulus limnaeus
ATGTGAGACTGAAGATGTGAGACTGAAGACCTGAGACTGAAGACCTGAGACTGAAGACCTGAGACTAAAGATGTGATACTGAAGACATGAGACTGAAGACCTGAGACTGAAGACCTGAGACTGAAGACCTGAGACTTTAAAACAAGGATTTTAGAATTAGGACTGTGGCTCTGGGCACATCATTGTCATCTACAGTGCACCGCACCCTTGCTCTTCAGTCTCCCTCAATTTAAGATTCAAACGGACCATCATCATCATCAACTGATGATGGTGGTCTTTCCATCAGGCCTTGGATCCAGAAAGCTT
>NW_013959314.1:2985-3267 GCF_001266775.1 Austrofundulus limnaeus
TGACTCAGGATTGAGTTATCCAGTTGATATCAGCTGTTCTGAAACTGTAAATCCTGAGTATGACAGAGTAAGCTGACTCAGAGTATCTGTGTTAACCCAGGGTTTGTTAGGCTGCCTTATGAAACAAGGCCCTGGTGTTACATCAGTCTGTTTGAACTGAAAACAAGCTTGTTGTGACACATTAATCCTGACGTTGTGTTGGTAAACACCTCTCCTTGGGCTGCTACCTTATCGTGGTGGAGGGGTTTGAGTGTCCCAATGATCCTAGGAGCTATGCTGTCT
>NW_013959314.1:4267-4518 GCF_001266775.1 Austrofundulus limnaeus
CCTTAATACAAAACAACTTCCTCCAAGCACTATCATGTGAGCTCTTTGTTATAAACTTTGACCTGCAGCCCTGCTTTACAAATAACCAGGTTATCCTTTATTTAACATGGCTCTGACACTGATCCAGCTGTTTACAGGTGATGTGCTGCACGCAGCTCCTGAGAACAGTTGTTTAAAACTATGATAAAACATCATCTGTGGGCAGCAGGTGGAAAGGTTTGGTCTGAGCTGGGGTCTCGTCTCACCTGCTG
>NW_013959315.1:0-611 GCF_001266775.1 Austrofundulus limnaeus
ACAGGTAAACCTTCACGTTACAGGTAAATCTGCAGGTTACAGGTAAACCTTCAGGTTACAGGTAAACCTTCAGGTTACAGGTAAACCTTCAGGTTACAGGTAAATCTTCAGGTCACAGGTAAACCTTCAGGTTACAGGTAAATCTTCAGGTCACAGGTAAACCTTCAGGTCACAGGTAAACCTTCAGGTTACAGGTAAATCTTCAGGTCACAGGTAAACCTTCAGGTTACAGGTAAACCTTCACGTTACAGGTAAACCTTCAGGTTACAGGTAAACCTTCAGGTTACAGGTAAACCTTCAGGTCACAGGTAAACCTTCACGTTACAGGTAAACCTTCACGTTACAGGTAAACCTTCAGGTTACAGGTAAACCTTCAGGTTACAGGTAAATCTGCACGTTACAGGTAAACCTTCACGTTACAGGTAAATCTGCAGGTTACAGGTAAATCTTCCGTTGGGTCCGAACAGTTTGGAGGTTCAGATTCAGAACGTCTCGTTTTGTTGTTAATTTTAGATTTTTAATTATTTCCTGTTACCAACAGGCAGGTGTGTGTGTGTGTGTGTGTGTGTGTGTGTGTGTGTGTGTGTGTGTGTGTGTGTGTGTGTGTGTGT
>NW_013959315.1:1611-1954 GCF_001266775.1 Austrofundulus limnaeus
TTGATTTTAGCTTTTAGCTACTGTTCTGCTGCTCCTAACTTCCAGCTGTTGATTTTAGCTTTTAGCTACTGTTCTGCTACTCCTAACTTCTAGCTATTGATTTTAGTTTTTAGCTACGGTTTCTAACTTCTAGCTATTGATTTTAGCTTTTAGCTAATGTTCTGCTGCTCCTAACTTCCAGCTGTTGATTTTAGCTTTTAGCTACTGTTCTGCTGTTCCTGACTTCTAGCTATTGATTTTAGCTTTTAGCTACTGTTCTGCTGCTCCTAACTTCCAGCTGTTGATTTTAGCTTTTAGCTACTGTTCTGCTACTCTTTACTTCTAGCTGTTGATTTTAGCTTTT
>NW_013959316.1:0-567 GCF_001266775.1 Austrofundulus limnaeus
GTGTATGTACCTGTGAGGTTAGTTTTAGGGTTAGATATGTACCTGTAAGGTTAGTTTTAGGGTCAGGTAGGTACCTGTGAGGTAAGTTTTAGGGTCAGGTAGGTATCTCTAAGGTTAGTTTTAGGGTCAGGTAGGTACCTCTAAGGATAGTTTTAGGGTCAGGTAGGTACCTCTAAGGATAGTTTTAGGGTCAGGTAGGTACCTCCAAGGATAGCTTTAGGGTCAAGTAGGTACCTCCAAGGATAGTTTTAGGGTCAGGTAGGTACCTCTAAGGATAGTTTTAGGGTCAGGTAGGTACCTCTAAGGATAGTTTTAGGATCAGGTAGGTACCTCTAAGGTTAGTTTTAGGGTCAGGTAGGTACCTCTAAGGTTAGTTTTAATGTCAGGTAGGCACCTGGGAAGTTAGTTTTAGGGTCAGGTAGGCACCTGGGAAGTTAGTTTTAGGGTCAGGAAGGTATTGTACCTGTGAGGTTAGTTTTTGGGTCAGGTAGGTACCTCTAAGGATAGTTTTAGGGTCAGGTAGGTACCTGTGAGGTTAGTTTTAGGGTCAGGTAGGTGCCTCTAAGG
>NW_013959316.1:1567-1954 GCF_001266775.1 Austrofundulus limnaeus
ACCGGCGTGTGTGTGAACTCACCTGTATGATGTATCTGATGATTTCTTCAGCTTCTCTAACATTAGCATGAAAACTGAGCACCTGCTGAGTCAGCTACAACACACCTGTTCAAACATTGTTACCTGTGTTGTGACATGAATGTGGGTCATGTGACAGGACATCTGAGGGTCTAACTCTGAACTTCAGCTGTTCTCCTATAGATAGGCTCTACTTTAGAGCCTGCATTCACTTCTGGAATGAAAGAAGCATCATGGCTCCGCCCACCACCTGAGGGAAGACATTAGCTCCACCTGGACAGGGGAAAGCTTTCTGAGTGCACATGATTGTAGCAGTTAGTCTGCGGGATTTCTCCTGAGGATTGAAGCAGCAGGTTTGCGTCCCTGTTC
>NW_013959317.1:0-954 GCF_001266775.1 Austrofundulus limnaeus
GCTGAAAAATAATAACTCCTCCAAAGTATAAATAACCAAAATTTCTACTTAAGTAAAGTAAGAAAGTATTTGTACTTACTGTAGTTACTTGACATGTCTGCAGTGAACAAAAACACTTTAAAACTTAGTGTTTAACATCAGCCTCTCTCAATCAGCCTCCAGATGAACTGATGGAGTGGAAAGTCATGAATGAGCAAACAGAAGCCCGCTTGCTGTGCTAGCACCAGGCGCTGCTGACTCGGCTCAAACCCCTGAGCCTGGCTCACTTTAGTTTAAAACACTTCAGCCCCTGTGCCTTCCCACGGATCATAAATAACCTCCAGCCTGGTTTGGAAAGGCACCAGTTCTCACTGCAGCTGAGATGTGCTGAGTGATTTGTGTAGAACTCAGTTTTTAATTTCGCTTCCTCATATATCCAGAGTTATATAGAAACTATTCAGGATTATAGTCTTGAATGTCCAGGTCCAACCATACAGAGGATAAATAATATTTATTTAAGAAATGAGTCCAAAATTACAATTTTGATTTTAAAACAGTGAACTCAAATGGGTTAAATCAAATGTGGAGGCAGCTCCTGATGTGGGAACACATGGGAGGAAATAATGTGCACAACCAAGAATACAGTTTTTCAAGACATGAACAGAAAAACGTCATCCATCATCCATCCATCTATCATCCATCCATCCATCAATGCATCCATCCATCCATCCATCAATGTATCATCCATCCATTAACCAATGCATCCATCCATCCATTCATTCATCCATCCATCCATCTATCATCCATCCATTCACCAATGCATCCATCCATCCATCCAACCATCCATCCATCAATGCATCCATCCATCCATCAATGCATCCATCCATCCATCAATGCATCCATCCATCCATCCATCCATCCATCAATGCATCCATCCATCCATCAATGCATCCATCCATCCATCAATGCATCCAT
>NW_013959318.1:0-954 GCF_001266775.1 Austrofundulus limnaeus
TATCTCACCTGATCTGTTAGCAGTTAGAATATGTGTTGTGAATGAATGTCAGCTAATGCCACATTAAATTGTAGTGTGATACACAGAGGAGGGAGATTGCACGATAAATCCAGTGATAAATGTAGAAGTCCGAGCAAAAAATAATAAATTCTGTGAAAGAAGAACTCCAAACACAGCTCAAAACATAAATTTAAATGCGTTTGATTTCTTTGGTTGAAACTGTATCACTGTCATCCTTTTCAAACTTCTGATTTCAAAATAAAATCCACGAGTATCATGTGTGACAGCATTTGTGTATAAATATGTTCCAAATATTGAATAAAACAGCTAGAATTTAGAAAAAATTAGCCTGCCGTTGGTGACTTACTTCTAAAATACGGGAATTGTGCTTGTTCCGTTTCCTGTTGGTGCGATGTGATCTTTGTACATTGAGTCTGGAGCAGCTACAGCGTCGGGCAAAAATAGGATTGGATCTAATTTTGGCGAATTGCTGTTCGCTCACCACCGTCCTGCGCCGCTGTGCACAGCCAGTGTAAATACTCTCATTGATTATAATGGCTGCATATCTGCTGCGGAGGTCGGACCGCAGCACAGCGGAGCAGTGCCACATCTAGTGTAAATTAGGGGTGACTCCCCACTAGTCATGCAGTTTACAGCTAATCATTGATGGATTGACAGGTTTATTTATTGACCTGTATTTAACCAGGAAAATCCCAAATATGAAAACTAATTTCTGTCACTTCCTACAAATGAAAGTTAAATTTGAACAAGCCTATCACTTCTGTACTGGCCAAAATAAAATAAAGTTGTTAAGCATGCTGTAGATCAGTAATTAATTTAATGAAGTTCAAACAACTAACTAGAATGTACTCAAAATATCATTTTATATTTGATTCACACCTGCCCATCACCTTCATCTCTTACCTGAGACCCTCTGTCTTACCTGAGACACTC
>NW_013959319.1:0-428 GCF_001266775.1 Austrofundulus limnaeus
GTGTTCACGTGCCCTGCGCTCCAGACAGTGGACAGCGATTCGCTCCGCCTTCGAAACCACGTGACTAAAAAACAGCTGTGACGTCACGACGGTCACAGATAAATTCTCCACCTTACCCATTCGATTGTGGCAGCCGCTTCTGTAGCACAACACGTAAGACACACGTGTTCGTGTTACAAAGGTAGCAGGTTCGAACCCCGGTACCACCAGGTTTGCTAGTAGTTAGCTATCAGCTATATACTAGCTAGATAGCTAACAGCAATAGCTTCAACCTGGCTAACTACCAGGTTCTTCGCTCGGATCACAATCCGAGGCCACCAGGTAAGTATTATTTTAAAATAAATAAATAAATAAATATTATGTATAATAAATTACATAGAAATTACATTGATTTATTTACTTTATTTTTTACTATCAATGTACAAGCT
>NW_013959319.1:2615-2954 GCF_001266775.1 Austrofundulus limnaeus
GTGCAGTGTGCAAAAGTATTCAGCACCCTCTGAGCACAACCAATTGCATTCAGAAGTTGCCTGATGACTGCTAATGACTAAATCAGGGTTTTGCAACCTTTACAATCAAGAGCCATTTCTGCTACTGTCTCACTAATGTGTCCAGAGCTGCAAAACAAGCTACAACTGCGATTATCAACTGATGGTCCAGGGGCTTTTTGAGGCCTTTTCTAGAACCTTTATGGCCAGTTTAGGTGGCATTATAAAACTAAAGAATATATTGTAAATTTTATTTATTTTTACACATCAGGACAAATGAAAAGACCAGATTCATGTAAACATAAAAATACTGTATATAGT
>NW_013959320.1:0-665 GCF_001266775.1 Austrofundulus limnaeus
GTTTATTAGTTTACTAACAATAGTTCATAATTAATCATTAGTTATTAATTACATTTAGAGTTGAAAAACAAACATGCAAACTAATTACTGCGTTGTTCTACTAGATTTAGAAAAGTCTGCTACAATTTTTGGTGTCCATAAGGTTTTCAAGAAACTGTAAAAAAATTTCGCCGTACACCACAAAAACATTTTGAAAGTGAGAAAATCCTCCTTGGAGGTGCAGGTGTATCAGACTCTACAGACTCTCATGGACAACATTGTAATTTTCCTCTTCCAACCAGGAAAACCTTTTACACTTGTCATAATTTAATTCAGCGGAAACAAAGATTTGCCTTTGTGACCCTCAGTGTCTTCTGATGCTCACAGATTAATACATTTGAAGAGATGAGAACTCACCCTCTGCACTGATACCCTTTAAAATTAGATATACGTTTATCTTATATTCTAACGTAACATAGGCTACTGTACGATAAACTTATAACAGGACATAGCATAAATGTGAGCCGTCACATCGAAATGAGGATTAAGTCCAAAAGTGGGATGTGGAGAAATGGGCAGATATAGGGTTTTGATTTAAATATGTTCAAAAATTGCATTTTGTCAAAATACAATGAATTAATGCTTCATTAATGTATCATTTGAATGAACTGTCTGAAATATAATCC
>NW_013959320.1:1665-1954 GCF_001266775.1 Austrofundulus limnaeus
GTATAATCTGTCCGCTCCCGAGCGTGAATCCATGAAAGATTACATTGAAGAGTCATTGGCATCTGGCATCATTCGCTCCTCCACCTCTCCTGTAGGGGCAGGAATTTTTTTTTGTTAAGAAGAAAGATGGTACTCTGCGTCCATGTATCGATTATCGGGGCTTAAACCAGATCACTGTAAAAAATAAATATCCTCTTCCACTGCTTGATTCAGTTCATGAACAACTCCATTCTGCTACTGTTTTCACTAAACTTGACCTCAGGAACGCTTACCGTCTGGTAAGAATCAG
>NW_013959321.1:0-517 GCF_001266775.1 Austrofundulus limnaeus
CAAGATGGTGCCAAAGTAGACTGTGTGGAAAAGCTTTGAGTGCTGAACCCTTTTTCAAGACAAGTTTTGTCCATCAGTAAACACAGGTTTTGGCTGCAGCTGTAACCAGTGCTGAAGCTCAATCAGTAGACTCCCTGAGTCCAGCTGGGCTCATCAGGTGCAGCTGTGGAGGTCTGGCTCTGCCCAGGTGACAACAACAATGCAGAAACTCCACACATTCATCCAGTGGTTCAAATGATATTTTGGTATAAGATACTCAGTCAGACACTCTGTCATCCTTTTCTCCTTCAGTGATTTGATCCCCTCCAGCCCCACCATCCTGACACACAGCTGGAACTGCAGCTCAGTGTGCTGCCCTCTGCTGGAACCATTCAGAGCAACACATAACCCTCAGTCAGACCTACTCAGAGGAGGGGTGGGGGGGCTTCACTGACTCTCATGACTCTATTCTTGTAAACCTGAAACTCCTGAGCCAGGATCAGAACTGTCAGAAGCTTTTAGATGGGAGAAGAACAAC
>NW_013959321.1:1517-1953 GCF_001266775.1 Austrofundulus limnaeus
GACCACAGCTCCTGACCCCTGGTTTACTCAACATTCCTGAGCAGGCCTCTGACACCAGGACCTGCACAATCTCAGCCCAGAGACATGATGACCTTTTCAGGTGAACTTCTGACCCTCTTCGAGTCTAAAGGTGAAACATTTTGTCAGCTCGGAGCAAACAGAGGTATGTGGGTGTGTTGACTTCTCTCTACCTTTCTTTAATTCTTCCTTTTATCATTTGGCGTCCTCCCCGCTGCTCTGTCTGCTTGTACAAGAAGAGCTGGAAGCAGGAACAAAAAACAAAGAAAGTAAAAGCAATAAAATACCTTGAATCTCTTATTGTAACTCCATAAGCCCCATTTTCACCCCCTTTTCTGAGTTGTGTCTCAGAGCAACTCGTTTTCCTGTGGTCACTTTAAATGCAAATGAGCCATTTGACACCCCACCTCCTCCAGGT
>NW_013959322.1:0-953 GCF_001266775.1 Austrofundulus limnaeus
AACAAATAGTCCTTCTATCCTCCTCATGTTTTCTTCCTCCTCTTCTTCGTCTCTTTTATTCTTGGACCTGCTGCCTCCTTTGTTGCGGTTCTGTCGGCCGTGAAATGGGTCTTTTGAACGGAGCACAAAGACCGCGTGCCGAGCCGACCCGCTGTATTCAAATGTGGCCTGGTGCGGCGGTGGGCCGGAGCGTTTCCTGCCTCGGAGCAACAGGCTGTTGTTTTCACGCCTGCAGCAGATCTGAGCTGCTTCATCCCACATCACAGGTCTGAACGCTGAGCCCGGTTTGAAGTTGAACAGAACCTTTGGGTCGACCACAGTCACTCTGAGCTCAAACAGAATCAAAACGGCTCAATATTGGAAAAATGCTGAGTCAGCAGTCAGGCTGCTGTAGTTTTCTTTTAGCTACTTTACCTGTCCAGGTGTGAAAATGTTCGGCTCATTAAGGGGGCTGGTGTGACTTGTTATTTGTATGTTTTAGACTAGATTTAGCTACTTTTAGCTTGTAAGATTTTTCTTTACTAGCTCTGTATTTTAGCTTCTGTTTTAGCATTTAGCTGCTGTTTTCTTCATTTTAGCTTTTAGCATTATTGAGCAAATTATTGGATTTATCAGGATTTAACGTTTGTTTTGCTAGCTCTATGTTTTAGCTAATTTTTATCTTTTATTAACAATTTTGCTGGATTCAGTATTGTTTTAATTTTAGCTCTTAGCCACTGTTTGGCCAATTTCATGTTTTAGCTACTACTTTGCTGATTTAGCCTTTTGATACAGTTTTATTATTTTAGCTTTCAGCCAGAGTTTTGCCATTTTCAGCTTCTGTTCTGCTTGTTTCAACTTTGACAGCTGAACTTTAGCTTCTTCATCAACTTCAAAAATAGTATTTAATCAGCTTTTAGTGTTTTTATTAAAAACTAAATTGTAGTTTATTTTTTTTATTTGCAGGTTTCAAT
>NW_013959323.1:0-953 GCF_001266775.1 Austrofundulus limnaeus
GGGATACACTTTAAGATGCATCAACCTGACTTTTAGGAATTTACAAACAAGAAAAAAATCAAACGTAGAAAGATGTTAAAAAATGTAAACTTTAACTTCATAAACATAACAATCTATAGCGTTGTTTTCCCTCAGACATGTACGTGTCAACTTTAGGACATTTGAAACATCTTAATCCAGAATCACCTGTTGAGAGCCATGGTGACCGTGGCTCCAGGCTGGATCTCGTGACTGGCAGCGACCGCAGCCTCAGCGAGTGAGGCCACAGCCTGCGTCGCCTCTGATGCCTGAGTCGTTTGGATCGTCATCTCTCCGCCCTGGAGCGTGGCCCAGTTCTGGTCCACCTAAAGCGGGGATTACATACAAAAATCCCTGAAACTGGTGCTCTGCTCAGCTGTGCAGTTAAAAGACTGATTGAGAGTAATTTATGCATACTTGAAAGCATGGAGCTATTACCTCCCCATCAGTCACAGCCGAGTAGTTAACCTGTGCCACTGTCACACCGGGCAGTTCTGAGGCGTCTGCTAGTGTTGCAACCGTGTGTCCTGTCCCGACCTGAGACACAAGTGTAAAACAATGAGTATATTACACTCTGAAATCTTTCCCCACGCAACAGTGTTCCAATGCACCTGGATGAGCGAGACGGTTCCGTCGGGGTTGCTGACGGTCTGGACGACGGTCTGTGACGGCACCAGGTGAGCTATGCTCTGGGCCGCGGTCAGGTGGTGCTGGGTGGTGGTGACTGGAGTTACTTGCTGGTCCTCGAAAGCGTACAACAAGTCCTCACGGCCGTGCTGCTTGTAGCAGTTCTTCACTATTGTTCGCAGCGCCTGTGTCCAAGACACCTGAGGTAGCACAGTGAACGCATGAGTAACGGAGGAGCTTTTATTTTCATTCTTGACACTACAACTGGGTGGGAAAACACTAAAATATTAACAACTTTTATTGTGAAC
>NW_013959324.1:0-953 GCF_001266775.1 Austrofundulus limnaeus
CCTCATGTTCAATTAAAAAAAAATATGTAGCACATTGGTTAACAATAAATGGGATCAGTCTTTCTCATACCTGTTGCTGGACTATTGTTTACTGTTTGACTTGATCAAAACTTTTTAAGATTCTACAAAATAAAGAATAAAAGTTTGTAGGATTCGTTCTGATTTCATATTGGGTCGATAACTGTATCAGCCAATCCTCAAGGCAGCAATATCAAAAAAGTATTGGAAGTGAAAAGTTGTATCGGGACACCCCTACCTGTTCCTATAAAGCTTAGCACACCACTCATTAGCCACATATTTTATGCTAATATAAGCTTGATAATTATCCCCCAAAATTTCTGAACTGGGTTTTGTGATCTTCACATCCTAACTGACCAAGAACGGCCAAGAATGTGAACAACCCAAAAATGACAAAGACCAAAACTCTCCATGTACAAATATCTAAATAAAATTACTCTAAAGTAACAAAAAATATTTTTCCCCACACCTCAGGGATGCAGTCTTCATGGGTGACCACTCGCACGATATCATCCAGGGGTAACAAGGAGTTACACTTGATCTCAGTGTAGACGTTCTTGCCCTCGGTACAGACGGCCAGCAGCTCAACCAGGTGGATGTGATACATGAGGGGACTGTTTTCATCCATGCGGTCCCGCTCCGAACGCATCATCTGGACTAGGGTCTGAAAGGAGGCGCGGTCGTTGTAGAAGACCAGGACGTCTTCACCGGAGTTCACCAACTGAGCAGGAGAAACACATTATGTATCTTATCCTGAAGTCAGAGGTAAGTTCTTAATGAGGAGACAGTTTGTTTGCTGACATTCTGCATGTAATACGTAGTGACATTCATGGGTACAATTTGTCCTTAAGAATAAAACACGGCAGCTACAAAAAAAAAAAAACAAACACCGATGCCATTAATAAGACATTGGGCCTCATGCAAGAACATGTTCA
>NW_013959325.1:0-421 GCF_001266775.1 Austrofundulus limnaeus
CCCCTCCACCCATCCATCCACTCATCCACCCATCCATCCATCCATCCACCCCTCCACCCATCCATCCACTCATCCACCCATCCATCCATCCATCCACCCATCCACCCATCCATCCACTCATCCACCCATCCATCCACTCATCCACCCATCCATCCACTCATCCATCCATCCATCCATCCATCCAGTCATCCATCCATCCATGCATCCATTAGGCCTCTCACCCAGGAGATAAAGGCAGCTCTCACCCAGTTTTCCAGGCGATCAGAGTCCCTTTTCCAGCCTGAAGCCTTCGCGTCATGATATCGTCCTGTTTGCTGCCTCTCCTCTCTCTTCCTCCAGTGTGTGTGTGTGGGGGAGAGAGGGGGGGAGGATGTCATCGTCACGGCAACACCAGCAGCTTGCAGCAGCACCACCACTCAGG
>NW_013959325.1:1421-1952 GCF_001266775.1 Austrofundulus limnaeus
GTTTCCACCAGAGGTCTTCAGACCGATGAGGGTCCAACCTTCCTTGGATGTCTGAGCGAACTTCATATTTAATGTCAGATGTTTAGAAAACAAAGTTTCTTACCTTTTTTTTATTTTTCTCCTCAGGTGAATTGTTTCCGCTCTGCAGCTGCAGGACCTTCAGATCTGGTGATGAAGACTCATAAATCTGGTGTATGTTCAGGTTTATATTAACTTCCTGTCAGGGGCTGCATCCTTCAAAGGACCTGTTCCATGCAGGCTAGGTTGTTTGACTGTAGGACCAGAAGCTAGTGACTGAATTTGGACGGTCTTGCCTTCAGTTTTATTCTATCCTGTGATCATCTTGGGATAGGATAGGGTGAGAACAGATCACTGGACTCCTCCCTAGAGTAACTTACCCCAAAATTAACTTTTTTTAGCTGATAAACTGTCTAGAATGTGTCTAAAATGTTATATAGTACTGTTTCTGTGCTAATTTTGATGTTTTTTGATTTTTTATTTTTTATTTTTATGTTTCTTGACCCCGTGGGG
>NW_013959326.1:0-952 GCF_001266775.1 Austrofundulus limnaeus
GGTAAAAGACCGCAGGAGGTTTTGATTATTTGTGTGTGCTATTGTCTTTCAGTTATCATTTTTAATTAATTAATCTATTTAACAATACAAATATGCAAAAGGGATAGGAGAAATTGCATTAAGGAAGAGTCACAGGAGATTGTTCTAACACTAGTGCAGCATATTATTGTACAAATCTTTCAAATGAGGAAACAACCCTAACACCTAATTTACACTAGATGCAGTTCTGCTCCGCTGCGGTGTGCAGTTCACAGCCGTTCTTTTCACCCCAATTTCTGGTGCGAAGCACAGAAAGGATGTCTGAAGATATATCCATAAATGTGTAAGTCAAAGCAAAAAAAAAGGTCATTCTGTGGTAGATAAATTCATTAAAATGGTTGTGTATTTGCTGTGGAGGGAGGACCACAGCAGAGTGGAACTGCATCTAGTGTAAATTAGGGGTAAAATTTGGCACGCTCTCCCCTCAGGTGAAATGTTTTTCATGTTTCCCATTAGCCACTTGAATTTCAAGGTGATGGCCATTTTCCAAGATGGCCACCATTTTTAAGCCTTTTAAACAAATTATTGCCATAAAATGTTCCCTATTTTCACAACTTGGATGATCTTTATATGTTTTTGACTATGATAATAGTAATAATATGTAGCATTTTAACATAAAAAAATCATAAATTTCTGTCATAACACAGGGTGAAACACTAAAGCAGCGATCTGCTACCAGCGGCTCTTGGGTCACTTTCTTTGAAGCTTGGATGAAAACTAACATGACATTAACATTTTTGTTTTTTATACCCACAGCAGCAAAGACTAGCTTTAGCAGTTTTCATGTCAATTTGTTTATGAATATGTGATCAATATTACTAACATCCAGCATTAAAGGAGGATCTTTCCCTCAAATAC
This sequence comes from Austrofundulus limnaeus, assembly GCF_001266775.1. Taxonomy (NCBI): domain Eukaryota; kingdom Metazoa; phylum Chordata; class Actinopteri; order Cyprinodontiformes; family Rivulidae; genus Austrofundulus; species Austrofundulus limnaeus. Next base: position 898 of record NW_013959326.1, read on the forward strand.
ATTAGAATTTTTTTATATCTTTGAGACAAGTTGCTAAGAAAAAAATAGTAAGTTG
>NW_013959327.1:0-566 GCF_001266775.1 Austrofundulus limnaeus
ACACACACACACACACACACACACACACACACACACACACACACACACACACACACACACACCTTAGTTCTTGAACCCCATGGGGACCTTCCATTGACTTCCATTCATTTTTTAGCCTTTATTTCCTGGGCATATACTCTAACTAACCTAAACCCCCACATGTGTCATGTTCTCTGTCATGCAGCATGTTCTCTGTCATGTAGCATGTTCTCTGTCATGTAGCATGTTCTCTGTCATGTAGCATGTTCTCTGACTTGTAGCATGTTCTCTGACATGTATCATGTTCTCTGCCATGTATCATGTTCTCTGACATGTATCATGTTCTCTGCCATGTATCATGTTCTCTGACATGTAGCATGTTCTCTGACATGTATCATGTTCTCTGACATGTAGCATGTTCTCTGACATGTATCATGATCTCTGACATGTATCATGTTCTCTGACATGTAGCATGTTCTCTGATATGTATCATGTTCTCTGACATGTTGCATGTTCTGACATGTATCATGTTCTCTGACATGTATCATGTTCTCTGACATGTATCATGATCTCTGACATGTAGCATG
>NW_013959327.1:1566-1951 GCF_001266775.1 Austrofundulus limnaeus
TCTGACATGTTGCATGTTCTGACATGTATCATGTTCTCTGACATGTATCATGTTCTCTGACATGTATCATGTTCTCTGACATGTAGCATTTTCTGACATGTATCATGTTCTCTGACATGTATCATGTTATCTGATATTTAGCATGTTCTGTGACATGTAGCATGTTCTCTGACATGTTCTCTGACATGTAGCATGGTCTCTGATATGTTCTCTGACATGTAGCTTGTTCTCTGACATGTATCATGTTCTCTGACATGTATCATGTTCTCTGACATGTAGCATGTTCTGACATGTAGCATGTTCTCTGACATTTAGCATGTTCTCTGACATTTATCATGTTTTGTAACATGTAGCATGTTCTGACATGTAGCATGTTCTCTGACAT
>NW_013959328.1:0-552 GCF_001266775.1 Austrofundulus limnaeus
CCCCAGCACGTGCTGGACTCGAAATCCAAACGGTTGCCCTCCTTCCTCAGAAAGCTACGGGAGTGATAACCGAGACGACTTTTAGAGGGTGAGGTGGGGGGATGACTCTGGTAGGAATGATGAACTTTCAGCAGCGACCGCCTGGTGCGCAACGCACGTTACAATGTGCCGCCGCCGCTGCTTCCCCGTGCGTCGCGGTGCGCGGCACAAACAACAGGATGCATGCGCGCGGGACTCGGGAGCGACCACCGTGCCCCCGCTTCCTCCCTCCCCGCACACACACATAAACCTGATTGCCCCCTTTTTATCCAGTGACGAATCGATGCGTGTTGATTTGATACAACTCCGACGGCCTGGCCTTGAAGAGTCTATTGATTCAGTGCTGTTAAAAACCAGACGAAGGGAGGATTAATGAGAACCAAAACACACCAGCGCGCGCCAGGTCATGAACAGCTTCCCATCCTCCTGAATGGGGGGTGGGGGGGGACTGTTATCTATCTATCTATCTATCTATCTATCTATCTATCTATCTATCTATCTATCTATCTATCT
>NW_013959328.1:1552-1951 GCF_001266775.1 Austrofundulus limnaeus
ATGAAAACTGAATATATTGAATGGAAGTCCGAATATATTGAATGAAAACTCTGAATATATTGAATGAAAACTCTGAATATATTGAATGAAAACTCTGAATATATTGAATGAAAACTCTGAATATATTGACTGTAAACTCTGAATATATTGAATGAAAACTCTGAATATATCGAATGAAAACTCTGAATATATTGAATGGAAGTCTGAATATATTGAATGAAAACTCTGAATATATTGAATGAAAACTGAATATATTGAATGAAAACTCTGAATATATTGAATGGAAGTCCGAATATATTGAATGGAAGTCTGGATATATTGACTGTAAACTCTGAATATATTGAATGGACGGTCTGAATATATGGAATGGAAACTCTGAATATATTGAATGGAAGTCTG
>NW_013959329.1:0-951 GCF_001266775.1 Austrofundulus limnaeus
ATCGCTGATTAATCGATTATAAAAATAATCGTTTGTGGCAGCTCTAATGTGTACTCTGCTCCTGCAGGTACGGCTCACACCTGATGACATCATCCTGTAGGTCAGAGCACAGTGCCCACCATGGACCACCTGCTGCTGCCACGCCTTCCCCAGGTCAGCACTACCAGAACCACAGCTGGTACCAGAACCACAGCTGGTACCAGAACCACAGCTGGTACCAGAACCAGAGCCAGAACCAGCTCCAGTAACAGAAAGGTTCTGTCAGATTCTGAACTGGCCTGTTTCTGGTTCTGTCAGGTTCTGGACTGACCCTGTTCTGGTTCTGGTTCTGGTTCTGTCAGGTTCTGGTTCTGGTTCTGTCAGGTTCTGGACTGACCCTGTTCTGGTTCTGGTTCTGACTGGGTCTTGTCTCCACAGCATTGAGAAGGTGTCGAAGGTGACCTGTCCGGTTCTGGTGATCCACGGTACCGAGGACGAGGTCATCGACTTCTCTCAGGGTCTGGCCATGTACGAGCGCTGCCCGCGTGCCGTTGAGCCTCTGTGGGTGGAGGGGGCGGGGCATAATGACATCGAGCTGTACGCTCAGTACCTGGACTGACTGAAGAGCTTCATCTCCTCTGAGCTGCTCACCTGATCATCTTCATCCCAGCCTCCTCTTCATCAGCCCGGACCTGCCTGGACCTGGAGTCCAGGTTCTGCTGAGACCGGGCCCACACAGCTGGACCTGTGGGGTCTGCAGCTTCCACCTGCTGCTCAGACTACTTCCTGTTTGTTTCTTCTTCTGTGGTTTTTAATGAGACCCTCAGGCTGGTTTCAGGTTCAGGGTGGATCAGAGGTCCAGAAGGTTCTGTTGGGCTGAACCTGACTTCCTGTCTGTGAACTGATGGAGGTTCTTCCTCTGATGATGATGATGATGATGATGATGATGATGATGATGATGATGATGATGAT
>NW_013959330.1:0-577 GCF_001266775.1 Austrofundulus limnaeus
GCTCTAAGCTGAACGCAGCTTTATGTTTGTGAATCTGATCAGTGCGCATGTACAACTCATTTATCTGCAGCAGGCGGTCTGTAGACAAGCATTTGACAGTTTGTGCTTTCGCTCTGTTTTTTACCTAATGTTCCTCTGGGATCAATACAGTATTTTTGAATTGAATTCAATTGACAGTTGTATATATTTTATGTACAGACTACTTCTGAGGCTGATTTATCTCCATGGTTCTTAGTCATGATGTGGACTTTAACCAGCTGTGGTGGCCGAGTGGTTAAGGCGTTGGACTCGAAATCCAATGGGGTTTCCCCACGCAGGTTCAAACCCTGCTCACAGCGATCCTCTAATCTGTTCAACCAACTAATTTATTACAGAAGAGCACACCAATCATCTGGTATCAATCCTGGCAGAGGAGCTCCAACATTACAACCAGAAAAATGTCAAAAACAACAGCACCTTCTTGTAACAGCAGCCTGGACTCTGGAGGACATGAAGGCTGGTCTGTCCTGATGCATCTCAGTAATCCAGGTAAAAAAAATCAAAAAGAAAAAAATTGTATAGATCTTCTGGACGGGTT
>NW_013959330.1:1577-1951 GCF_001266775.1 Austrofundulus limnaeus
TAGCTCCTCCTCTGTTAGTTTTAGCTCCTCCTCTGTTAGTTTTAGCTCCTCCTCTGTCAATTTTAGCTCCTCCTCTGTCAGTTTTAGCTCCTCCTCTGTCAGTTTTAGCTCCTCCTCTGTTAGTTTTAGCTCCTCCTCTGTTAGTTTTAGCTCCTCCTCTGTAAATTTTAGCTCCTCCTCTGTTAGTTTTAGCTCCTCATCTGTCAGTTTTAGCTCCTCTTCTGTCAGTTTTAGCTCCTCCTCTGTTAGTTTTAGATCCTCTGCCAGTTTTAGCTCCTCCTCTGTCAGTTTTAGCTCCTCCTCTGTAAATTTTAGCTCCTCCTCTGTTAGTTTTAGCTCCTCCTCTGTCAGTTTTAGCTCCTCCTCTGTTAGTT
>NW_013959331.1:0-951 GCF_001266775.1 Austrofundulus limnaeus
ATAATAGGGTTGGTGACCGCTGGTGATTGGGCTTTGTGTATGTCAAATTCAAAAGGACTAATTTATCCAAGAGTGATTCTGACGTTTGCTAAAATGTTCATACATTGGTGCCCCTCACCCCTCCACTTACTACACTCCTGCTTTGTTTGAAAATTTACGGCACTCTGATGTGTTTATTGTAGGCTGTACAGTTATCTATTATTTTACTGACTGAAGTTGAATAAACTGAAGTGGTTAAATGGCGAGCATGTCTCGTCAGGCAAGAAGCTGCAGCACAGGGTGATGGCTCTTACAAAAAGTTCTTTGTTTGAGCAAATTGAAACATTTGCATTTACAAATGTTTAGGAAATCACATTTGTGTATATATGTAACATTAGAAGCTGATTTAAGGTGACACCATCTGATAATTCAGTGGAAATGAAAAGGTTTTCCAGATGGACCTTGAGGTAGTGCGAGCATCCACCGCTCTCTGCACATGCACACACATCCAGAGCGCTTTGCCTGTCTGCACCTTAATTAACAAGGTCTTTTGGGGTTTAGGCCCTGCAGCGGTGTTGGGTAAATGAGTGAAGTGAGTCACCTCGGGACAGCAACAAGTAAATCCTGTTTAGATCAGCCCCAAGGCATTATTTGTTCCTTAATTTGGCTCTGAACGCACTCTTCCCTCCCTCTTCTCACCTTAATCACCTCAGCACCTTCTTTTAATCTGGTACGTGCACCAGCTCCCCGTTTCTGGGGTTTATCTGAACTTGCTGCATCCTGCCTTTATCTTCGTCATCCTGCTGCTCTCCTGAAACTGTTTATCCCGAATGGTTTGATAGAAAATGCTCCGTCTGCTTATTTCTGGCATGTTTCTGAACAACCTGCTTGTTCAACATAGGATAAGAAATCTGAAGATTTAGGGCTAAGTTATATTGAGTCAGAGACCCAGACTCCTTGTTAACAAACCTA
>NW_013959332.1:0-777 GCF_001266775.1 Austrofundulus limnaeus
ATCCCTGACCACAGACCCCTGACCACAGACCCCTGACCACAGACCCCTGACCACAGACCCCTGACCCCTGACCACAGACCCCTGACCACAGACCCCTGACCACAGACCCCTGACCACAGACCCCAGACCCCTGACCACAGACCCCTGACCACAGACCCCTGACCACAGACCCCTGACCACAGACCACAGACCCCTGACCACAGACCCCTGACCACAGACCCCTGACCACATACCCCTGACCACAGACCCCTGACAACAGACCCCTGACAACAGACCCCTGACAACAGACCCCTGACCACAGACCCCTGACAACAGACCCCTGATCACAGAACCCTGACAACAGACCACAGACCCCTGACAACAGACCCCTGACCACAGACCCCTGACCACAGACCCCTGACAACAGACCACAGATGCCTGACAGACCACAGACCCCTGACAACAGACCCCTGACAACAGACCACAGACCCCTGACAACAGACCCCTGACAACAGACCCCTGACCACAGACCCCTGACAACAGACCACAGATGCCTGACAGACCACAGACCCCTGACAACAGACCCCTGACTACAGACCACAGACCCCTGACTACAGCCCACAGACCCCTGACAACAGACCACAGACCCCTGACAACAGACCCCTGACAACAGACCCCTGACAACAGACCCCTGACAACAGACCACAGACTACAGACCACAGACTACAGACCACAGACTACAGACCACAGACCCCTGACTACAGACCACAGACCCCTGACAACAGACCCCTGAAAACA
>NW_013959333.1:0-558 GCF_001266775.1 Austrofundulus limnaeus
GGTGTAACAGTGTTATACCGGTGTAACACTGTTATACAGGTGTAACAATGTAATACAGGTGTAACACTGTTATACAGGTGTAACTATGTTATACAGGTGTAACATTGTTATACAGGTGTAACAATGTTATACAGGTGTAACACTGTTATACAGGTGTAACAATGTTATACAGGTATAACACTGTTATACAGGTGTAACAATGTTATACAGGTGTAACAATGTTATACAGGTGTAACAATGTAATACAGGTGTAACACTGTTATACAGGTGTAACGATGTTATACAGGTGTAACACTGTTATACAGGTGTAACGATGTTATACAGGTGTAACACTGTTATACATGTGTAACAATTTTATACAGGTGTAACAGGTATAACAATGTTATGCATGTGTAACAATGTTATACAGGTGTAACACTGTTATACAGGTGTAACACTGTTATACAGGTATAACACTGTTATACAGGTGTAACACTGTTATACAGGTGTAACAATGTTATACAGGTGTAACACTGTTATACAGGTATCCATCCATCCATCCATTTTCTTCCGCCTATC
>NW_013959333.1:1558-1951 GCF_001266775.1 Austrofundulus limnaeus
GGTGTAACTATGTTATACAGGTGTAACACTGTTATACAGGTGTAACAATGTTATACAGGTGTAACAATGTAATACAGGTGTAACACTGTTATACAGGTGTAACTATGTTATACAGGTGTAACACTGTTATACAGGTGTAACACTGTTATACAGGTGTAACGATGTTATACATGTGTAACATTGTTATACAGGTGTAACAATGTTATACAGGTGTAACAGGTATAACAATATTATGCAGGTGTAACAATGTTATACAGGTGTAACAATGTTATACAAGTGTAACAGTGTTATACAGGTGTAACAATGTTATACAGGTGTAACACTGTTATACAGCTGTAACACTTTTATGCAGGTGTAACAATGTTATACAGGTGTAACAGTGTTATACAGGTG
>NW_013959334.1:0-516 GCF_001266775.1 Austrofundulus limnaeus
GTTCAGAACAGATGAAGATAAAAACAAACTAAAACAACATTTTTACATAAAAATAAGTAACAAAAGAAAACTTCATCTAGTTTGAGCTTAAAGTTGGTTAAAGCTGCAGCTGCACAAACATCTGTGCAGCTCAAAGTTTGACTTTGATCAAGAGAAACTTCAGAGAGACTCACTGCAGACGATAAACAACAACAATCAATGTTTACCTCCTTACAGAAAATAATTCATCAATAATTATTGTTTACTTCTCTGTGATGGATCAATAATTATTGTTTACTTATGGACCAATAATTATTGTTTACTTCCTACTGATTGATCAATAATTGTTTACTTCATACTAATTTATCAATAATGATTGTTTACAAACTACTGATTGATCAATAATTGTTTACTTCCAACTGATAGATCAATAATGATCGTTTACAAACTACTGATTAATCAGTAAATATTGTTTACAAACTACTGATTGATCAGTAATTATTGTTTACAAACTACTGATTGATCAGTAATTATTGT
>NW_013959334.1:1516-1951 GCF_001266775.1 Austrofundulus limnaeus
ACAGGGACACATGAGACAAAGACAGGGACACAAGAGACAAAGACAGGGACACAAGAGACAAAGACAGGGACACAAGAGACAAAGACAGGGACACATGAGACAAGACAGGGACACATGAGACAAAGACAAATGAGACAAAGACAGGGACACATGAGACAAGGCAGGGACACGAGACAAAGGCAGGGACACAAGAGACAAAGGCAGGGACACATGAGACAAATACAGGGACACAAGAGACAAAGACAGGGACACATGAGACAAGACAGGGACACATGAGACAAGACAGGGACACATGAGACAAAGACAAATGAGACAAAGACAGGGACACATGAGACAAAGACACATGAGACAAAGGCAGGGACACAAGAGACAAAGGCAGGGACACATGAGACAAAGGCAGGGACACAAGAGACAAAGGCAGGGACACATGAGACA
>NW_013959335.1:0-333 GCF_001266775.1 Austrofundulus limnaeus
TGACCACAGTGTACCATCATCTGACCATTTCCATCCCTTTATGACCACAGTGTACCATCATCTGACCATTTCCATCCCTTTATGACCACAGTGTACAATCTTCTGACCATGTCCATCCATTTATGACCACAGTGTACAATCTTCTGGCCATGTCCATCCCTTTATGACCACAGTGTACCATCTTATGTATATGTCCATCTCTTTATGACCAGTGTACCATCTTCTGACCATGTCCATCCCTTTATGACCACAATGTACCATCTTCTGAACATGTCCATCGCTTTATGACCAGTGTACCATCTTCTGACCATGTCCATCCCTTTATGACCACAA
>NW_013959335.1:1333-1951 GCF_001266775.1 Austrofundulus limnaeus
GTACCATCTTCTGACCATGTCCATCCCTTTATGACCACAGTGTACCATCTTATGACCATGTCCATCTTTTTATGACCAGTGTACCATCTTCTGACCATGTCCATCTCTTTATGACCACAATGTACCATCTTCTGAACATGTCCATTGCTTTATGACCAGTGTACCATCTTCTGACCATGTCCATCCCTTTATGACCACATTGTACCATCTTCTGACCATGTCCATCTTTTTATGAACAGTGTACCATCTTTTGACCATGTCCATGCTTTTATGACCACAGTGTACCATCTTCTGACCATGTCCAACCCTTTATGACCACAATGTACCATCTTCTGACCAAGTCCATCACTTTATGACCACAGTGTACCATCTTCTGACCATGTCCATCTTTTTATGACCACTGTACCATCTTCTGACCATGCCCATCTCTTTATGACCACAGTGTACCATCTTCTGACCATGTGCATTTCTTTATGACCAAACTGTACCATCTTCTGACCATGTCCATGCTTTTATGACCACAGTGTACCATCTTCTGACCATCTCCTTCCCTTTATGACCACAGTGTACCATCTTCTGACCATCTCCTTCCCTTTATGGCCACAGTGAACCATCTAC
>NW_013959336.1:0-661 GCF_001266775.1 Austrofundulus limnaeus
CACTGATGGTCACACACTGATGGTCACACATTGATGGTCACACATTGATGGTCGCACACTGATGTCACACATTGATGTCACACACTGATGGTCACACACTGATGGTCACACATTGATGGTCACACATTGATGGTCGCACACTGATGTCACACATTGATGTCACACACTGATGGTCACACACTGATGGTCACACATTGATGGTCACACATTGATGGTCACACATTGATGGTCACACACTGATGGTCACACATTGATGGTCACACACTGATGGTCGCACACTGATGGTCGCACACTGATGGTCACACACTGATGGTCACACATTGATGGTCACACACTGATGGTCACACACTGATGGTCGCACACTGATGGTCGCACACTGATGGTCACACATTGATGGTCACACACTGATGGTCATACACTGATGGTCACACACTGATGGTCGCACACTGATGGTCACACATTCTCTTCAACATGCTTCCATCACACAAGTGATCCAGATCCTGAAGCAGCAAAGCAGCAACAACACAACAACCACAGTGTGATGGTCTTTTTCTGAGAAGCTCAACTTCTAGAAAGTTTCACTCTTGTCTCATCAATCCACTAGATATTCATTCATTCATTCATTCATTCATTCATTCATTCATTCATTCATTCATTCATT
>NW_013959336.1:1661-1950 GCF_001266775.1 Austrofundulus limnaeus
GGTCACACACTGATGGTCACACACTGATGGTCACACACTGATGGTCACACACTGATGGTCACACACTGATGGTCACACACTGATGGTCGCACACTGATGGTCGCACATTGATGGTCACACACTGATGGTCACACATTGATGTCACACACTGATGGTCGCACACTGATGGTCACACATTGATGGTCACACACTGATGGTCACACACTGATGGTCACACATTGATGGTCACACACTGATGGTCACACACTGATGGTCACACATTGATGGTCACACACTGATGGTCACACAT
>NW_013959337.1:0-740 GCF_001266775.1 Austrofundulus limnaeus
ATCCGGTTGAAAATCTTTCAAAATTAAAACAGAAACACTAACTCTTAATTTCCTCACCTTTCATTCCCTTTACCCTTGCCAACAACCAAGTGAAGTGCCAGTAAATAGTCTAGTCTTGACATCAGAACTGACGTTTTACTGTTTATACATAAGTAATCTGAGTTTTATCTGAGTTTTTTTCAGGCAGTAATTCCTGTTTCTTCACTCGAGATGACCCCTACAGTAAAAAATAAACATTTCAAAAATTTTCTTCTTGTGTGTTTTTCTTTTTCTTAAGTATAATGTACAAGATTAATGGTTACTCTTTTCATTAGGTAACTTTTGATTCATAAAATGATAATAACTTGTAGTTAAAAAGAAAGTATAATTCAAAAAACATAAAGAACATTATTATTGTGTTTATTAAAGAAAATAAAATGTCTCTTTTGAGAAAGTTTTTTTTAAACCAGAGTTAAAGACAAGTGGAAACGTTTATTTCCCCTTTGGTGAACCCTACATTCCCCCCTTTTGGAGGTTATCACCCGTATGTGGTGATGAGATGCAACTAAAATGGGAACCCCAAAATGTCTTTAATCTTGAGTAAATCCAATTGTTAAACAGGGAATTGTCCAAATGGCAGTCCAAAGTGAGAACGTGGCATAGCAAAAGTTACCTTAGAATGTTGAAAAAATAAATCAAACATTTGAGTAAAATATTTATTTAAAATCTTTCCAACATTTATTATCTGGCTGCAAAAGAAC
>NW_013959337.1:1740-1950 GCF_001266775.1 Austrofundulus limnaeus
ATTATGTAATGAAATATATAATTTCTTGGAAAAAAGCTGGCAAAATAAATTATTGTTAATTATAAAAAAATCATGTGAAGTTCCAATTTTTTTAGTGGTGCATTTTAAGGTTATTCATTTATTAGTCATCAGTGTGCATTGCCAATGCAATGCACACTGATGTGATTCGTTTCACATCCAAGTCATCTGCTTTGACAAGTTACTACTCCT
>NW_013959338.1:0-949 GCF_001266775.1 Austrofundulus limnaeus
ATATATATATATGTATAATTTTGATTATTTGTTTATTTTATATTGTAGTTTCATTTTGTGACAATTTTTTTGGTAAAGCTACTTTTAGTATTTAAGAGGCTTTTATTTTTAAAGCCCTTTTTCTTTTATGATGTTGTATTTCATGTCCTTACATGCAAATGAAGGGGCTGAGTTTTCTTTGAGGGTTGGTTTTTCATAAATTTTTTGTTTCACCACCAGAGGGTGCCTGGCAGCTCAGCATAATAAAACACTAATTTCTGTAAATAAAATGTGTAAATGAGCTGAACGACTGTCGCTCTGTGAAGATAAAGGCTTTGCAGATGTACTTCTTATAGCTTTTGGCCAAATAATCCTGTTTTATTAAATAGCCTGGATTCATTTCCCACACATTTGCTTCTATTGCTCTTAGTAAAAGCAAAATAGGACAAATTTCCTTTCATTAGTGTGTTGTAAAATTGTTGTTGTGTGAGTTTTCTAACTTTTTTACTTCTGCACACTTGACAGCTTAAGATTTACTGAGTTTTTTTGTTTAAACTGAATTATTTGACAGACAGAAGACCTTAGATTTAATCTCATACATGTGTGTCCTACAGGGAAAAAGGTGAATAAAGCTACCTTGGCATCTTTGGCGTAGTAGAGAGTTCGGCCTCTCAGTTTGAAATAGCGCTTTTTCCACCTTTGAAAGGAGCTCGTCTGTTTCAGCAGCAGGCCTTCTTTTATACTCGTCTGCAGGGACAAAAGACACAAACAACTTTTTCAAAAACAATTCTCCATCAGAAAGAAACAGTCCTCCAATCTCACACTGAATCTCACCACCTGGAAAAAACACCCTGTTTGTACTTATATCTACTGTATGTATCTATGGAAAATCTTTACACAAGGGAGAGAGAGAGAGAGAGAGAGAGAGAGAGAGAGAGAGAGAGAGAGAGAGAGAGAGAGAGAGAGAGAG
>NW_013959339.1:0-949 GCF_001266775.1 Austrofundulus limnaeus
TTGGACCGAGTTGGACTAAGTTACGGCCAAGTTCAACGCGGTTACACTGGTGCCGTGACCCTTTCTTCAACTGCATCAGCGTGGGAGGGCTGCGTCTACATCCTGGAACCGCTCGCTCGGAGCTCTGCGGGCTGTGTCTACTTCCTGGAGCCGACGTGGGTCGTGTCTAATTCCTGGAGCTGTTCGCTTCAACATTTCGGAGGTTGCGCAATAACTACGGACAGCAGGATTTGGAGCACCGCTTGGACTTTTAGCTGCCTCATCATTTTAATAGTGAAGTATGAAGGTATTTTTGGCCATCTTGTTCTTTATGTGAAATAATTTTTTTGGGTTCTTGGGTGAATAGTCTGTGGTTATTACAGCTTGCAAGTTTTTTTTCTCTTTCCTATTTTTTTCCTCTGAGGGTGGTGTGCATATACTCAGTCATTTTGAGTGTTCCTTTAGTTTACAAGTATTTGGGTGATTTTTTTTTCACTTCCAATGTAATTTTATTAACCTGTAAGAGGTTTATTTTTTTCCTCTATATTGTTTGGAAGGTTTTTGTATTTTTTATTTAATTTTTGTTGGCTAAGTGCTAAACCATGGCAAGCAACAATTTCTTTGGTAGAGGGAGGGGTTTTTCACCTATTACTCCTTTGCCTTCAGCTGGTAGAGGCAGAGGTGCATTCCTGTACTGTGATGCGTCCACACCAAAGCAAAATTTGCTGGATTTGGGTCAAAATGTTAATGACACTTTTGATGCTCAAAAATGTGATGTTAATGGGAAGCTTTTGACTGATATAGCTTCACAAATCGGGCTTTCTATTGGTGACAGTATTGCATCCTGCATTGAGACACGTCTTGGTAATGCAGTGGGCCCTAGTTTAGTCGGGGCTACAGCTAATGAGCCTGCAATGTTAAATGTTGTTCGCCCTGACGTGAAAGAACCTGTGAGCTAGGGGACCATGGT
>NW_013959339.1:1949-2580 GCF_001266775.1 Austrofundulus limnaeus
ACACAATATTGATTGGATGTGGAGAGTCAAAAACTTTACCTGCTGGCATGTGTGACCTCGAGATGGAAATTTATGGCAGCAAAGTTGTTGTCCCAACGCTGGTTGTTGAGAGCCAGAGCGACGAACTGATTGTTGGCAGTAACCTGTTGAGGTATGTGGTAAACAGACTGAAACTGAATAGTAACCTTCAGGACCAGAGCCCCACAACACTCACTTGCAATAGTGATAAGAAACAGTGGCTGCTGAACTTGTTTGCAGGAGTGGAAGTTGGAGGAGACGTTCCAAAAGCATGTGAAACTGCCAGGATAAAGAGAGCTATCACTCTTGAACCTATGACAGAGCACCTGGTCTGGGGCAAATTGCAGTGTGTGGATAAACTGTTGGTTGGAAGTACAGTTGTTGTGGAGCCAACGACAGCAAGAACTAGACCAAGAACTGTCATGGTGGGGAGGTCTGTGGCGATTCTAAGGGAGGATGGGTGGGTCCCACTAAANCAGTTGCCCAAGCACAGACTGACCTCTACTCTGTTTTCTCAGCAACAGGAAGTTGTCTCCCCTCTGCAGAGTGTGACACCCTCCAATAAAGTTTTACCTTCAGCTGCTGCTGTTTTACCGTCTGATGGACAGTTGGC
>NW_013959340.1:0-652 GCF_001266775.1 Austrofundulus limnaeus
TTGGCAGCTGCCCCACATTAATGATTTATTCTAGGGTAGAACACAGTTTTGCTGAGTCAGCATTCACATTAATTTCATGTTTAGTTTATTTTATATGTTTTTGCAATGAAACTACTGCTGAATACTTTGTGCTCTTTTTCATTTAGCAAAAATGTTTGGCTTGATTAGAAAAAGTGTGCCATGGCTAAATATTTGTAACTTTTATACTTTCTGAATTATTTAAATTTATGTAGAAGAAATGTCCCCATACAAAGACATGTCCACTAAACCTTGATTCTCTGAAAACCACTTCAGCAAACTGGCTCTATTTTTCTCTTGTTATGCTCCTTTTACCTTTTCATTAGTGTTTTGGATTATTTAGCTTTAGCATTTTGCTAACTTTAACTTTTAGCTACAGCTTTGCTAGTTCTGAGTTACTGTTTTCCTAAATGTATCCATTTTTTTGCTTCGTCTAGCTTTTAGCTACAGTTTTTTTAATTTTATCTTGTAGCTCAATTTTTCCTAATTATAGCCTCTATCTATGGTTTGCAAATTGTAGCATTGAGCAAATGTTTCGCTAATTTGATTTCAGCTAATATTTGTCTGACTTCAGCTTCTGTTTTGTTCGAGACGCCTGCTGCCACTCTGGCTACAGCGCAGCCTTGACTTATGG
>NW_013959340.1:1652-1949 GCF_001266775.1 Austrofundulus limnaeus
TGAGTTTCTAAAAGTGGAATGGGAGACAGAGCTTTCAGTTATCAAGCTCCTCTCTTATTGAACCAACTTCCAGTTTCTGTCTGTGAGGCTGACACTGTCTACTATTAAGATTAGACTGAAGATTTTTCTTTTTGATAAATCAAATAGTTAGACTTAGGTTTCCTGAATCATTCTTCATTTCTGCTGCTACAGACTTAAACTGTTGGAGCACACACTGAGCACATTTCTTCACTCTGTTGTTGTCTTTAGTCTCTCTTCTCTATATGTTTATTGTAATTATTTCTATCATGCTTTTTC
>NW_013959341.1:0-458 GCF_001266775.1 Austrofundulus limnaeus
ACAGGGTCCAGTACCAGAGAGATCAGAACTGTTTCTGTAGGGTCCAGTACCAGGGAGATCAGAACTGTTTCTGTAGGGTCCAGTACCAGAGAGATCAGAACTGTTTCTGTAGGGTCCAGTACCAGAGGGATCAGAACTGTTTCTGTAGGGTCCAGTACCAGAGGGATCAGAACTGTTTCTGTAGGGTCCAGTACCAGAGAGATCAGAACTGTTTCTGTAGGGTCCAGTACCAGAGGGATCAGAACTGTTTCTGTAGGGTCCAGTACCAGAGAGATCAGAACTGTTTCTGTAGGGTCTAGTACCAGAGGGATCAGAACTGTTTCTTTGGGTCCAGTACCATAGAGATCAGAACTATTTCTGTAGGGTCCAGTACCAGAGAGATCAGAACTGTTTCTGTAGGGTCCAGTACCAGAGAGATCAGAACTGTTTCTGTAGGGTCCAGTACCAGAGAGATCAGA
>NW_013959341.1:1458-1949 GCF_001266775.1 Austrofundulus limnaeus
TGTCATTAACTAGTCTGTAACTGTCATTAACTAGTCTATAACTGTCATTAACCAGTCTATAACTGTCATTAACCAGTCTATAACTGTCATTAACTAGTCTATAACTGTCATTAATTAGTCTATAGCTGTCATTAACTAGTCTATAACTGTTATTAACCAGTCTATAACTGTCATTAAGCAGTCCATAACTGTCACTAACCAATCTATAACTGTCATTAACCAGTCTATAACTGTCATTAACCAGTCTATAACTGTCATTAACTAGTCTATAACTGTCATTAAACAGTTTATAACTGTCATTAACTAGTCTATAACTGCCATTAACTAGTCTATAGCTGTCATTAACTAGTCTATAACTGTCACTAACTAGTCTATAACTGTCCTTAAGCAGTCCATAACTGTCATTAACTAGTCTATAACTGTCATTAACCAGTCTATAACTGTCATTAACCAGTCTATAACTGTCATTAACTAGTCTATAACTGTCATTA
>NW_013959342.1:0-499 GCF_001266775.1 Austrofundulus limnaeus
AGAAAACATTCAACACACACAGCTTCACATGTGAACATAGAAAACATCCAACACACATAGCTTAACATGTGTACATACAAAACATCCAACACACATAGCTTCACATGTGAACATAGAAAACATTCAACACACACAGCTTCACATGTGAACATAGAAAACATCCATCACCTACAGCTTCACATGTTAACATAGAAAACATCCAACACACCCCACTTCACGTGTGAACCAAGAAAACATCCAACACCCCCCCGCTTCACATGTGAACATAATAAACATCCAACAAACACAGCTTCACATGTGAACATAGAAAACATCCAACACACACAGCTTCACATCTAAACATAGAAAACATCCAACACCCCCCGCTTTACATGTGAACAGAGAAAACACCCAACACACACAGATTCATATGTGAACATAGAAAACACCCAACACACAGCTTCACATGTTAACATAGAAAACATCCAACACACACAGCTTCACATGTGAACATAGAAAA
>NW_013959342.1:1499-1949 GCF_001266775.1 Austrofundulus limnaeus
ATGTGAACATAGAAAACATCCAACATACACAACTTCACATTTGAACATAGAATACATCCAACACACCCCTCTGCTTCACATGTGAACACAAAAACATTCAACACACGCAGCTTCACATGTGAAGATAGAAAACATCCAACACACACAGCTTCATATGGGAACAAAGAAAACATCCAACACACCCCGCTTCACGTGTGAACAAAGAAAACATCCAACACACCCCCGCTTCACATGTGAACATAATAAACATCCAACAAACACAGCTTCACATGTGAACATAGAAAACATTCAACACACACAACTTTACATGTGAACAGAGAAAACATACAACACACACAGATTCATATGTGAACATAGAAATCACCCAACACACAGCTTCACATGTTAACATAGAAAACATCCAACACACACAGCTTCACATGTGAACATAGAAAACATTCAACACACACA
>NW_013959343.1:0-622 GCF_001266775.1 Austrofundulus limnaeus
CTGAAGAACACTGAAAACACATCTCATCTACATTCACAGGTGTAAAAACACACCTGAGTGTTGGTCCAGTCAGCCGCAGAGATTTTAGGTTTTTATTTTTTCATTTTAAACTAAAAAGATTTGTTTTTATTTGTGTTTAACTGAAAGTTTATCACTGTTCTCAGTGCAGAACCTGCTGCAGCTTCCTGTTCCTGCAGGAGGAAACACTTTGAATCATCAGTGAGAAACAATCATCTAAAGAAACAACAGAGTAATCAGCTAAAGTTGACTTATTATGACTGTCTGGTTAAAAACATGTTTATTCATCCTGTTGTCAGAAGAACACAGCAGGAGCTACATTTATAGTTCTTTTTACAGAATCTAATCAAATCAAATGTCTTTTATTGTCAGTGAGCGAGAAGCACAAGAAACATTCAGATACAACACCAGAGGTACCTGCACTGAATAAACACGAATAAAAACAATAAACATGAATAAAAACAACAAACATGAATAAAAACAAACCAAGTCACCAGTCTAATTAAACATCAACCTAATTAAAAAACACTTTCAATAACCATTTAAAACTCACAGATGAGGGAAAACAATATAAATTTAAAAATCTAGAAGTTCTGCTTTTGAT
>NW_013959343.1:1622-1949 GCF_001266775.1 Austrofundulus limnaeus
CATACATCCAATCATCAAACATGAAGCAGGATTACAGTGTGAAACTGTGGACAAGTCTGTGGAGTTAATACATCCAACCATTATACATCCAACCATACATCCAACCATACATCCAACCATCAAACATGAAGCAGGATTACAGTGTGAAACTGTGGACAAGTCTGTGGAGTTAATACATCCAACCATACTTCCAACCATACATCCAACCATACATCCAACCATCAAACATAAAGCAGGATTACAGTGTGAAACTGTGGACAAGTCTGTGTAGTTAATACATCCAACCATACATCCAACCATACATCCAACCAAACATCCAACCATCAA
>NW_013959344.1:0-237 GCF_001266775.1 Austrofundulus limnaeus
ATATCACTCTCAATGGCCCAGGTAACTGCCCCCACAACACAGGAGTCCGGGAGAATGGATGAGGCAGTCTTAGGTTGATCATTGACGGAAAATTGCCTTGAAAGTGCATCTGGTTTTACATTCTTAGAACCGGGTCTGTAAGTAATGACAAAGTTGAAGCGTGCGAAGAATAAAGACCACCTGGCTTGGCGAGGATTTAGACGTTTGGCTCTTTGGATGTACTCCAGGTTTTTATGG
>NW_013959344.1:2675-3097 GCF_001266775.1 Austrofundulus limnaeus
GGTGATTTTAGCTGATGATGATGGAAAAAACGAAGGAGAGTGGTTAAATGCTAGTTCACATTGTAAAATAAATCCACCAAAATGACTGGGATCACCATCAAAAAACTCAGAAGGTCGGATATCTGGTTCACGGGTTGGATGATTAATAGGTTCAGAAAACATGGAAGGATTTGCGACCGGATTGACTGGTGCAGGATCTGGGGGACGGGTTGCTGCTCCTATTTTTAAACTTAAGTCATGAACCATACTTCCTAGTTCTGTTAGGTTAGCTGCGGCTACCTTTTGTTGTCGGAGCATTTCCTGCAACAAAGCCTCATTAGATTGAATGCGTTCCTTTAGAGATAACTGATCACTTTCTGAATTACTTCTTGACATGTTTTTGGCTGGAACATACTATCAGGGTTTAGCAAATTGTCAAGAAT
>NW_013959344.1:4097-4387 GCF_001266775.1 Austrofundulus limnaeus
GTCTGTATGCTGACGGAGTACAGTATGTTACTAACTCAGTACCGTATGATTGCTGACTCAGTAAATTATGAATGCAGATTCAGAACAGTCTGAATATTAATTCAGTACAGTCTGATTGCTGAGGCAGTACAGTATGATCACTGACTCAGCACAAAATTAATGATGCCTTAATAAATTCTGAATGCTGACTCAGCAAAAATGCTGACTAAGCACATTCTGAATGCCGACTCAGCACGAAATAAATGCTGTCTCAGTTCAGTCTGAATGCAGACTCAGCACATTCTGAATGC
>NW_013959345.1:0-530 GCF_001266775.1 Austrofundulus limnaeus
GAATAATCTTCTTTTTATTTGATTTATTGTTCTCTTTACTGAAAGTTATTATGCATTTTGATAATCAGAGAATGTTGAGCAAAGTTACAGGAGGAAAGAGGACAGATCTCTTTTCTCCCTCAGTATGATTTCAGCCATGTTTGGATTTTCTGTGCAAAAATCTTACTTAGCTAAACTAATTCTTATGGTTTTTACATAAAATAAACTACAGAAAAGTTATTAAAACCTCTCTCTTCCTTCAGACATTTGTTGGATTTTGATGCTGCAGGTTAAAGTGCTTGTTGTTTATTGACAGTTGTCTGGATGACTTATTTTTGTTTAAAGGCAAAACTGGAGATTAAAACACAATTAACTTTCATGTCATAAATGTATTTAGCAGATGCATTTTTTTGGTTGTTTTCAACCAAATAACTAGACTTGTACAATACAGCTAATTTAACCAGAGAGCTGAATAACTTTATTTATATTCAACATGAGTGGCTGGGGTGAGGGAAGTCTGGGTCTCTGATTAGGCTGCTGCCCCCGCGACC
>NW_013959345.1:1530-1949 GCF_001266775.1 Austrofundulus limnaeus
TTTTTTTTTCTTTTAAAAACCAACGTCAAAGACAAGTGGAAATGTTTATTTCACCTTTGGGGAAGCAACATGCTAAGCAAATATCCAAGTATAATCTAACAAAATGTCAAAAATAGTATTTTAATTTTAGTAATTAAAGTATACTCAAATGAAATGTAGAGNTAGATGTCATTTTGGATGCATTATTGTTTTTTTATGATTTCTCTTTAGTTTTTTATTTATTTTTTGTCTATGAATTTTAAGTGTAATAAATGTGAATTGGGTATATTTATACAAATGTGTCGAGTATTAAAATAAAGTATTTAAAAACATAAAATAAAAAGCAATGTAGACTAGAATCCCCCACTGGGCGGCCCCTCCCCCTCCTTCAGTCAATCAGCAGCAAGCTCTCCCTATCATGGAATGAGAGAAGGAAAAAA
>NW_013959346.1:0-750 GCF_001266775.1 Austrofundulus limnaeus
GTGGTTTCAAGTAAGTGAGAACCAGTTAAAGTCTGGTGGTTTTAAAAAGGGAGAACCAGTTAAAGTCTGGTGGTTTTAAAAAGGGGAAACGAGTTAAAGTCTAGTGGTTTCAAGTAAGTGAGAACCAGTTAAAGTCTGGTGGTTTTAAAAAGGGAGAACCAGTTAAAGTCTGGTGGTTTTAAAAAGAGAAAACCAGTTAAAGTCTGGTGGTTTTAAGTAAGTAGTCTAGTGGTTTCAAGTAAGTGAGAACCAGTTAAAGTCTGGTGGTTTTAAAAAGGGAGAACCAGTTAAAGTCTGGTGTTTTTAAAAAGAGAAAACCAATTAAAGTCTGGTGTTTTTAAAAAGAGAAAACCAATTAAAGTCTGGTGGTTTTAAAAAGGGAGAACCAGTTAAAGTCTAGTGGTTTTAAGTAAGTTAGAACCAGTTAAAGTCTGGTGGTTTTAAAAAGTGTGAACCAGTTAATGTCTGGTAGTTTTAAATAAGTGAGAACCAAAGTCTGGTGGTTTTAAAAGGGGAGAACCAGTAATATTCTGGTGGTTTTAAAAAGGGAGAACCAGTTAAAGTCTAGTGGTTTTAAGTAAGTGAGAACCAGTTAACGTCTGGTGGTTTTAAAAAGTGTGAACCAGTTAATGTCTGGTAGTTTTAAATAAGTGAGAACCAAAGTCTGGTGGTTTTAAAAGGGGAGAACCAGTTAAAGTCTAGTGGTTTTAAGTAAGTGAGAACCAGTTAACGTCTGGTGGTTTTAAAAAG
>NW_013959347.1:0-405 GCF_001266775.1 Austrofundulus limnaeus
GAGTGGTTGACTGCAAAAAAGAACTTAAAGTAAGTTAAACTGTAACTACAAAAAACAGACTTTTATTAAAACCACAGTAAGGTTGGAGTGTTCTGATAAATGTTGACATGTAGGTAAATTCAGCAATTGTGAAAAATTGACCCATAAGCCTCAGAACATGACAACAAAAATCTGACAAAAAATTTCAGTGAAATTATATTTATATTCATGTTTTTACTCCTCATTAAGTACTTTCCTGCAGTGACCCACTATTTTTGCAAGCTGAACATGACATTGCAGTGCATTTCTGATGCCTTGATTCATTGCATTTG
Organism: Austrofundulus limnaeus; assembly: GCF_001266775.1. Lineage (NCBI taxonomy): Eukaryota > Metazoa > Chordata > Actinopteri > Cyprinodontiformes > Rivulidae > Austrofundulus > Austrofundulus limnaeus. Next base: position 312 of record NW_013959347.1, read on the forward strand.
GGAGAGTTTGTATGAAGGTAAGCTCCAAATTTTAGGTGTCTAACTATACAATTTTAGAATATAAACACACAAGTCATCACACATTTCTTATTTT
>NW_013959347.1:1405-1948 GCF_001266775.1 Austrofundulus limnaeus
AGACAAAAGACGTCCAGATGTTATAATCTGCTTCATGCAAAAGACCTTTCAGGGCATACAAATAATAAGTGCATACCCAAATCTTCCACTGGGCTGCTGTAAAACCTTCAAACGCTGACTCAATTTTTCCAGGAATTCCAGGATCAAGGTCACTCGGGACTTTTAGGGAATCTACTCTTGACTGTAAAATTAGAAAGGACTCCCTATTTAGTATACCTTTTTCTTTCCGCACTTGCATTACTCTTTTAGCTGTGCCCTCCAAGATAGTATGCATGGGGTCAATGACATGCATTCTAACAGGGTCAAAATAAGGCAAGTCATGAAGAACACTATACCTGGCACCATAAATTCCTTCTAGCCTTGCTTGATCTGCCTTTGATTTGGCTCTTTTTGCTTTCCTGGCATACAAAATGTGATTTTCTTTTGATCTGGGGAGCCACTGATCACACTGGAAACCTGAGTAGTCCACCTTGTTTTCAGTGGTTCTTGGAAATTCTTTTAAACATTTAGAACATCCCATTTTTGCCATGTGCCCTAGAAACC
>NW_013959348.1:0-476 GCF_001266775.1 Austrofundulus limnaeus
TGTTTGGTTAGTTTAATCTGTTTAATCTAGAACTAACCATGTATCTGGTTAGTTTAATCTGTTTAATCTAGAACTAACCAAGTGTTTGGTTAGTTTAATCTGTTTAATCTAGAACTAACCAATTGTTTGGTTAGTTTAATCTAGTTTAATCTAGAATTAACCATGTATCTGGTTAGTTTAATCTGTTTAATCTACAACTAACCAAGTGTTTGGTTAGTTTAATCTGTTTAATCTAGAACTAACCATGTATCTAGTTAGTTTAATCTGTTTAATCTAGAACCAACCACGTGTCTGGTTAGTTTAATCTGTTTAATCTAGAACTAACCAGGTATCTGGTTAGTTTAATCTAGAACTAACCTGGTATCTGGTTAGTTTAATCTGTTTAATCTAGAACTAACCTGGTATCTGGTTAGTTTAATCTGTTTAATCTAGAACTAACCTGGTATCTGGTTAGTTTAATCTGTTTAATCTAGAAC
>NW_013959348.1:1476-1948 GCF_001266775.1 Austrofundulus limnaeus
AACCAGGTGCCTGGTTAGTTTAATCTGTTTAATCTAGAACTAACCAAGTGTTTGGTTAGTTTAATTTGTTTAATCTAGAACTAACCAGGTGCCTGGTTAGTTTAATCTGTTTAATCTAGAACTAACCAAGTGTTTGGTTAGTTTAATCTGTTTAATCTAGAACTAACCAGGTGCCTGGTTAGTTTAATCTGTTTAATCTAGAACTAACCAAGTGTTTGGTTAGTTTAATCTGTTTAATCTAGAACTAACCAGGTGCCTGATTAGTTTAATCTGTTTAATCTAGAAATAACCAAGTGTTTGGTTAGTTTAATCTGTTTAGTCTAGAACTAACCAGGTGCCTGGTTAGTTTAATCTGTTTAATCTAGAACTAACCAAGTGTTTGGTTAGTTTAATCTGTTTAATCTAGAACTAACCAGGTGCCTGGTTAGTTTAATCTGTTTAATCTAGAACTAACCAAGTGTTTGGTTAGTTT
>NW_013959349.1:0-242 GCF_001266775.1 Austrofundulus limnaeus
GAAATTAAAAACAAAAATCAATGTCATGTGTCTTGACATTATAACCACACGTTTAAACACTGAAGCTTATCTCTGAGTTTGTGTAAACCTATAACTCTTGTCCACCCCCCTTGTATCAACACCTCTGTATTATGTAAATATGAAGATACAAAAATCCAAAATGTTGAAATAAAAATAAACCAAAACAAAACTCACAAAGAAGAGTAACTCTTTCTTTCCTTCACTACAAATCAACACAGACA
>NW_013959349.1:1242-1948 GCF_001266775.1 Austrofundulus limnaeus
ATTTCTTTGATCTTTGCTCCATAACCACCTCTCTTTGTTTCTTCACTGAAAGAGTCAGACGTTGTCATGCCACGTTTCTGAGGTTTAGATTTCTTCTTAGTGTGTGGTGTCAGCACAATGGTGGTCCGAGCGTCACCTGTTTCCACCACGTGCTGCTGCTCATCTTCCACTGAGTAACGTCCTTGTTGATCAATGATGGGCAACTGAGGATAATTTTTTCTCACTTCTTTATAAGCTGGTGGTTGAATGCTTATCTTCGACTCTGGAGATGGTTCATCAGTTCCCAACGTCTTCTCATCAGTGTTCTGATCTTTGTGTAGACCATTTTCTTTAGAAGGTGTTACCATCTTCTCCTTAGCACTTCCATCAGCCTCTCCCCCCTTCCCTGCCATCATCCTAACTTTGCCTTCATCATGAAAGAGTTGTAACATAGCTAACTCCCTCTCACGTTTCTCCTTCCTTTTTTTTCCCCTTTTTCCTGCTTTTTGGTGTGCTTTGTGTGTGCTTATTAAAGTTCTTATAGTTTCAATGACTGACAAATTAAATGTCCCTATTTCTGGCCAGGGTTGCTCAATATACCTCCACCTCTTGCTCCATTTTTTAGACACCTGGTCAATGTTACAGATTAAAGGGTTATTTTTCCTAATATAATTAACTGGTGTAATGATTTGAGTGCCTGGCATTGTTCTTTGTCAAAAACAAATAC
>NW_013959350.1:0-553 GCF_001266775.1 Austrofundulus limnaeus
TACCCCATCTGCTTGAAAGGGCCAAGCTTTGTCAATTGTTTCATTCAAAAGATCACATCTGAGGTTTTCGACTTTTCCTTTGTTCTTTACCTCCTTTTCTGTTCCGATCTCTGTGACCGGATCCAGTGGGGGTGCAGAGGGATCACATGAGAGCGCAGGATACAAAAAGGGACCAAGACCCACAGAGGAGGCTATGGCCTCGGTAGTCTCATCTGGCGATACATACCTGAGGGGGTAAAAAAACCTTCTCCCTTGCCATCCAAACGCCTCAGCTGCTTGAACCAATGTCCCGTTGCAAGATAAAGATGAGCATGCGGAGCACCAGTCCAGTTTGTGTCCATCCCAAGAACAACCACATCCCTCGGGTATTACCCCATTCCGGTCCCACTGAACGATCAAAGTGATCCTGGTCAGAGTATCAACTCTGCAAGTTCCACAGACAAAGGCTTCCATTACCTTTACTGGGCTTCTTCTGATTCCTATCAGGTCAACATTTGACTTCGGAGGGGAGATTGGTTTCCCATGACCAGGTCCCACCCACACGGTCTCAAAA
>NW_013959350.1:1553-1947 GCF_001266775.1 Austrofundulus limnaeus
CAATACTGCCAGCTCCTTTTCTTCTTGAGGGTACTTCTTTTCCACCGATGACAGTGTTGTGCTCCACAAGGTGATTAAGCCTCCTTGATCATTACTCACCTTGACCATAGCGTCTTCATTTTCACAGAATATTCCTGCTGCCAATCTAGAGGTCAAGTTTCGGGGCTCAAGCCGGACGGCTTTTTGGATCTCTTCTTTCAGCTTGTCAAGATCGGCTTGGTTTTTGAATGTCCATGACCACACCTTGCCCTTTCGGCCCTCTGTTGCAGCTTCTTTTCTCAGGCATGCATACAAGGGTTTGGCATATTTCTGGTAGTTTGGCACGTGATCTCTCACGTAGTTGCACAGGCCTAAGATTTTTTGCAGATCATTCTCGCACCCGGGAGCCTGTATC
>NW_013959351.1:0-336 GCF_001266775.1 Austrofundulus limnaeus
TGCCAAACAGCATCCATGTGACCTGTCTTTGCCATGTCATCAATTTAGTTGGTGAAACATGGCAGCATTACACATACTTTTCAATTGTGTCATCTCTTGTGACTTGGATGCGTTCAGTCTTCTTCAAAAAGCCAGCAAGGAAGAGAAGGTGGGTGAACTTCAGGCAGTAAAGTACCACGCAGAGCATGTTCATCTGTACAGGGAGTTCCTCTTGACAGAAAAGTCATCCTCCCAGGCTGTCACCAACATCCTCAGTCTGCTTGACACAGAAGAAAAAGTGCAGGCTCTCTTTCTGCAGCTGACCTTCATCTCAGAGGGATGCACAAAACTAATGAC
>NW_013959351.1:1336-1947 GCF_001266775.1 Austrofundulus limnaeus
TGAGAAAATTCTGCCCAGTTAATTTTATGTTAATTTCAAATCTATGACTTTAGTCTAAAGCTGTTCATCGAATGGTTAAGACCTATATTTTGAGAATTGTCTTAAAATAATTCTTGTTGTGAAAACTCGTGTAAACTTTGAATACATTCAGTGTTTTACCATGGAACCATCAAAAAACACCTTTAAATTAAGAATTTGGAAACAAAAACCTTCCAATGCGTCATTGAACCAAAATCTTCATGTTAAAGACACCCTGAGGACTGATATTTGGGCTCTGCGTAAACAACGCAAAGATCAGGTGATAGCTCACTTCAGAGGAATAGAGCTGGAAGATTTGGACTTGATAAATCAGGAACCAGAGACCAGTTTCAACAACCCTGAATTGGAAAATCACATCTCTGATCAACCAGTGAGATTTAAACTGGGAACCGCTGACGTCTCCTTTTCCACTTTAGTGGGGAACTCATCTGATCTCTGGAACAGGAGGAAACAAGGTAGGGATGAAACACTGTCACGTTTTAGAGGGGACATGTTCATCCAAACACAGTTAGAATGTGAAGACACAGAGAAAATGAACCATAGTTCCTGTCAGAGGCCAGAAACACAAAATG
>NW_013959352.1:0-947 GCF_001266775.1 Austrofundulus limnaeus
GTCTGAAGCCATTCTATGGGACTGATAATACTGTAGCTAATAACGTCCATTTAATGGATGATAACATCCGAAGCAGGTGAAATAAGTTGAGAACTCACAAAACCCCAATTAAACTACAAAGGACCCACACGCCCCTAGATAAGTAGGGAGGACCCACTGCCCCCAGATAATTATGGAGGACTCGTTGATCTTCAGATAAAATATGGAGGACCCACTGATCCCCCAAAGAAAGTATGGAGGACCCACTGATCCCCCAAAGAAAGTATGGAGGACCCACTGCCCCCAGATAATTATGGAGGACTCATTGACCTTCAGATAAAATGTGGAGGACCCACTGATCCCCCAAAGAAAGTGTGGAGGACCCACTGATCCCCCAAAGAAAGTATGGAGGACCCACTGATCCCCCAAAGAAAGTATGGAGGACCCACTGATCCCCCCCAAAGAAAGTGTGGAGGACCTACTGATCCATAGATAAAGTGTATTACAGGAATCCACTCAGGTGGTGAAGAAGGCGTGGATTACCATCTTAAAGTCATTTTCAGGAAGGATTAGTTTTACTTCCTCAAATGGTAAAAAGTATTTAATGAATTTACTGATCAGACTGCACAGTTTGAGCTCAGTATTCAGAATTTGCTGCAGTGGGTCAAATAAGCTACGACTGAAAGATTTAAATTTATATTTTATTTCCTCTCTAAATGTTGTCATTTGGACCAAACACTTTGTCCTTTAAACACAACAGTTTTTCTGGTCGTCTCCATCTTGTCTCAGATTTCAAACCTCTTGTTATTGTATGAAGTGAGGTGACAAAAAAACATAACTAAACTTCAACCTTCATCATCATCATCATCCTCATCATCCTCACCACAAACTGTGACATAACATAATCCCCGGAAGCTCTGCTGCAGATTCTTTCCTTTCACTGTCAAAAATACAAAAGCAACAAATAC
>NW_013959353.1:0-947 GCF_001266775.1 Austrofundulus limnaeus
ATATAAACTCATTCTTAAGTTATTTTATGCTAATTTCTTCCTTTCCTCTCCTGTTTTTCCTCCTTTTTTAGAGGGACTAGTGAGACCTTTATTGTCATCGTACATGAGCACAATGAAATAATTCATTCCTAATGCAAACATTCATCTAATAATTGAAAGCAGACGCTGTTTTCTGTCTATGTATTTCCTCCAGTTTCAGCCGAACTGATGAGGTGAGAGCCGACGACACGTCGATGTTTCGGCTGTTTGCTTTTAATGCCTCTGTACCTGATATGTTTCCCGCTCTCGTAAGTTCGCACATCGATGGTGTCGGTGACGGGATTGAGTTGACAGCTCGCTGATGTTAGACCTCTCTGTTAACTTAAACGGCGCGGGAGGATCAGAAGCAGCTGTCAGCCGTCTCCGCGAGTTTTACTGTTGGACTATCAGTAAACTCTGTCCACCATCTTTCTAATTCCCCCCCGGATGTTAAACACGCAGGCGAGGGATGCCAGAAATATCTATGCAAATGAATTCAGATGAGTCTGGCTTTCAAAAAAAATGGAAATGTGGTAATGCTCCTTCAGAGGAGCGTGATTCTTGGCATCAAAGCGGAGCTGGATGAGGGGAAGTGGGATCACTGAGGCTGATCTTAAGGCGATTCACTTCAGAAAACCCAGTTTTACAGATAGAAGTTCCACGAAGCTGCTGCAGAATTAAAACCGTTTCTCTTCAGCACGCAGAAAACATCGCAACAAATAATCCAATTAAAACAGAAGAAGTCATTCTGTTTGCGTAAATTTACACAGTATCTAAAAAAATTATGTTTTAGATCAAAAACACGAGTTTAATGAGGAAAGAGCAGAACGTTTTCACAACCGTTTGGTTTCTGTTTAAAGGGATCCCTGATTAGTTACAACATTAAACTTTATTTGATGAACATTTAATTTAACTGTAAAATAAAGACT
>NW_013959354.1:0-947 GCF_001266775.1 Austrofundulus limnaeus
GTGCAAAGGTACAAATGACAGTCAGAGCTCGTCCCCCCACTCGAAGGCACAGGGATGCCACATTCTCATCCACTGGAGAAACAACAACACACAGGCACCCATTCGAGAGGCCAAAAGTAGACCCACACTAGGTCAGCGCATCTCACCATGGGCAACTCCAGAGCAGAATGAATTCCAGTCTCTCTCAAGGAGATGGGTTCTGAAGCCCATGCATTGCATCCAGCAGAGCCCAACTAGATCTTGCCTGGGCCCCATGGGTAGAGACCTAGTCACCAGGCCCTCACTGACAGGACCCTTCCTCAGGCGTAGCTCCAGTGTGGGGCCCCGGTAACCCATGCAAGGGACATTGAGTTTATTGATCTTGTTTGTCCATACAAATGTTTTGAATCATTCTTTGTCTGGCCTGTCACCTAGGACTAAACTGTCATGGGAGACCTTACTGACAGCATAGTTCACAAACTCCTCGACCACGATAAGGTGATGATTCAAAAGAAGAGCACATAAATGTCATCATTTTCCAGAGGTGTCAAAAGTATTCACATTCATTACTTAAATAGAAGTACAGATAATAAGGTTTAAAAATACTTTTTGGAAGTAGAAGCATCAACTCAAGCTTTTTACCCAAGTAAAAGCATGAAAGTACTGGTTTTCAAATTACTTAAAGTATAAAAGTAAAAGTAATGAGCACTTACAAAAACCATTAAGGATAAAAGCATTTTGGACGTGGAGAAGGTGTTCAACCATGTCCATTGGGTACTCCTGTGGGGGGTACTCCGGGAGTATGGGGTACCAAGCCCTTTGACACTGGCTGTTAGGTCCCTGTATGACCAATGCCATTGTTTCTGATTTAAGTAAAAAAGTATTTGTACTTAGTTACTTGACACCTGTTATTCTCAAATCATCTTTAGATGCATCAAAGGATTTAAGTGAAATGTGCTTCTTCATGG
>NW_013959355.1:0-691 GCF_001266775.1 Austrofundulus limnaeus
ACACACACACACACACACACACACACACACACACACACACACACACACACACACACACACACACCGTGGCTCAGCTGGATGAGCATTTAAGCCAACAAAGAATTGGATCCATAGCATTGATCAGAAGAGCTAACATATCCAATGTGCACACACACCATGCACACAAAGACCCAGACTCAGACCACACATTCAATAAAGCACATCCGATTCTAAAATTAGCCCTCACTTCCACAATCCAGTGACCGAATGTGATTGACGGATGAAGAACAGATTGTAAATTCTGAGTGTGGTGAATTAAAATGTCTGCTTCATCAGGAAAAGGATTCAAATAAACCATGAGGGTAAACAAAGTGAGAATACGCTGTAATGAGTAAACTACGTGTCAAGAGTTAAGAGCTTTATCTGAACAGCAGCTTTGCTACAATGGCATTACCACTCATGTGCTCTATGATCAAGGTCCGAGTATTTTCTAAGACCTAAAGTCCCATAAACCAGGGTATTACATAAAGAAGACTAAACGTACTGTGTCACTGTGCAGTGACTGCTGGCAACTAATTCATAAATGTATTTATGTGGGAGTCTCCAAACTGTCTCAAAACATTTGCAAGAATTTCCATTATTCAAGTGAGTCGCAGAGGTTATCCTTGTTGGTTGAAACGAACGTGTTCAATTATTTGTGAACCCCCCCCTC
>NW_013959355.1:1691-1947 GCF_001266775.1 Austrofundulus limnaeus
AAATAATCTATCCAAATGGTGCCTCCCGAATTCAAAGACTTTGATTTTGGTTGGATGAAAAGTAGGAAGGTGTACTATTCCAACACCCTATAGGTTTGTACCAGCTGTCGTACCTTCACATGATGATGTCACACTCCAGCAGGATGTGTTAAACTGATGTAGCCTGAGATAGCCTAGTGAATAACACAGGGTTCATGCAGATTTCCGTAAGTTGAATTTAAGACCTTTTAAAGACCTTTTAAGACCATTAGTAATG
>NW_013959356.1:0-947 GCF_001266775.1 Austrofundulus limnaeus
GTATATATATATACACACACACACACAAGTTTGCTTTAGCTGAAAAGACTGGTACTGTAGTATATTGTGGTTTATTACTCCTAGAAGGCAAACTCAGTATCCATCATCACCAGGTGGGTTGTGAGAGTGAGTGTGTGAGATGTTGGGGGGAAGAAAAAGAAAAGAAGAAAAAATCTCTGGGATAAGTCAGTCACAATGTGTTTCAGATCATCTCTAAAGGAGGATGTCTCCAAGAAAAAAAAACTTCCCTCCTTATCTTCTGCAGCAGTGATAAAACACACACATAAAAAAGTGCCAGCAGTCACAATGGAAGTTCAGTCAGGCAGTATGTGGGCACAGTGCTGTTTGGAGATAAACACACACACACACACACACACACACAAAGGCTGCCATTGCAATAAACAAATGTTTAGCAGGTAATGTTTTACAGCACCCAAACAGAAACAGTAGAATATTTGTTAAAATGTAATAAGAACAATTTAATAGTTTGCTAATCTCGTTATTTCTTCACAGTGCATTTGCGAACACAATGCTGACACTAAGAAAAAGTTGTGTTTTTCTGAGAAAACAAGGAAAATTTTAAAGAACTACCTACAGGATTATTCACTCTAGTTGGTATATATTATTTAAGCCTCGTGGATTAACTCATTAAAGCTCGTTTGAAAAAAAGAAAGAAAAAGACGAGAGGTCGTTGGCACCAATCAATTAAGGTCACTGCAGAGATGATGCCATAGCTGGAGGGCTCTTAAACTGATGAGTGTCAGCAGCTTTGGAGATCGCTGGAGGGCTAATGTTCACCGGGCTCCCCCTCCTCCCACCCCCGATGAGTGCTGTTCTGACAGAGAGAGCTGCAGGAGGAGGAAGGAAATAAAAGCTGACATATCAGCACGCACTCTACAATATTGTCAGAGGTGTCCTCTTTCGCACCAATTCAATATCCAGAAAGT
>NW_013959357.1:0-526 GCF_001266775.1 Austrofundulus limnaeus
GCATCCAAGTTTCTCCTGCTGTCAATTTGGAGAAATAGAGAAAATTTATTTCATAGACCTTTGGTGACAGCATTTGTGCACGTGTGGACTTTTGTTTGAGTGTGTGTACAGCATTTTCCAATAGTTCAACAACCTTCATGAGGTGTGAGTGTGCATGCATGGTTGACTGGCTTTTCACCCATTAACTGCAGAAGACAACTGCAGTAAACTGCAGTAAACAAGCGCCAGCTCCTCTCTGAACCTGAACAAAATGAAACTTGGAACAAAAAATGGATGGATTTGTTTTATTTTGTTGTAAAGACATGTTGTTAATGCATTACTTTTGCAATCAGAAAATTGCCTTGATATGAATAACGTTACATATAGCAAGTTTTGTTTCAAATGTAAAAACCTAGGAACTTCCAGTGTAGGTGATTATATTGTAACATTTTACATGTTTAATATAGGAGAACATTACTTTATGAACAAAAGAAAATCCTTGGAGATGGTTATTTCTAGAAAGAGAAAACAACTGAAATATCCACAT
>NW_013959357.1:1526-1947 GCF_001266775.1 Austrofundulus limnaeus
CCAATGTCCCCAGGACCGGCTTCATGTTAATCCAGTGGCTGGCCTCGGTGTACCACACCAAAATCTTTCCTCCAGTCACACTCCCTGTTACACAAAGAACCAGCAGGATGCAGACAGAGAGACGAGGCTCCATAGTGGCTGTTTGTCTGCAGAAACCTCATCTGCAGTATTTATTTAAAAGATGTACCATAAAGATACTTATTAACTACATGAACTCTAACTTGGTCCTCTTTGTACTGTGTGACATAACAGGAGAACATTTAGAGAGGTAAAAGGTAATGATTGCAAAGATATTGGCCAGTATTCACATATTGTCTTTATCTTATAAAGGAAATCATCAAAGTGATAAAGAAAAGCATCCAAGTTTCTCCTGCTGTCAATTTGGAGAAATAGAGAAAATTTATTTCATAGACCTTTGGTG
>NW_013959358.1:0-946 GCF_001266775.1 Austrofundulus limnaeus
TCCCATGTGTCCACAGAGACAGACATGTGTCCCATGTGTCCACAGAGACAGACATGTGTCCCATGTGTCCACAGAGACAGACATGTGTCCCATGTGTCCACAGAGACAGACATGTGTCCCGTGTGTCCACAGAGACAGACATGTGTCCCATGTGTCCTTAGAGACAGACAGGTGTCCCATGTGTCCACAGAGACAGGTACAGGTGTCCCATGTGTCCATAGAGACTGATGTCCCATGTGTCCACAGAGACAGACATGTGCCCCATGTGTCAACAGAGACAGACATGTGTCACATGTGTCCTTAGAGACAGACATGTGTCCCGTGTGTCCACAGAGACAGACATGTGTCCCATGTGTCCTTAGAGACAGACATCTGTCCCATGTGTCCTTAGAGACAGACATGTGTCCCATGTGTCCATAGAGATTGATGTCCCATGTGTCCACAGAGACAGACATGTGTCCCATGTGTCCACAGAGACAGACATGTGTCCCATGTGTCCTTAGAGACAGACATGTGTCCCGTGTGTCCATAGAGACTGATGTCCCATGTGTCCACAGAGACAGACATGTGTCTCATGTGTCCACAGAGACAGACATGTGTCCCATGTGTCCTTAGAGACAGACATGTGTCCCATGTGTCCTTAGAGACAGACATGTGTCCCATGTGTCCACAGAGACAGACATGTGTCCCATGTGTCCTTAGAGACAGACAGGTGTCCCATGTGTCCACAGAGACAGGTACAGGTGTCCCATGTGTCCATAGAGACTGATGTCCCATGTGTCCACAGAGACAGACATGTGCCCCATGTGTCAACAGAGACAGACATGTGTCACATGTGTCCTTAGAGACAGACATGTGTCCCGTGTGTCCACAGAGACAGACATGTGTCCCATGTGTCCTTAGAGACAGACATGTGTCCCATGTGTCCTTAGAGACAGACATGTGT
>NW_013959359.1:0-238 GCF_001266775.1 Austrofundulus limnaeus
GGATTGAGGAGTGTTTGTGCAAGGGTTAAAATTAGAAAACAGCGCTGTGTCTGTGTGTGTCTGTGTCTGTGTGTGTCTGTGTCTGTGTGTGTATATGTGTGTGTCTGTGTATAACTTCCGTGTGTGTCTGAGGCAGTGGCAATAAATTTTATCAGGGTCACTCTGAAACCTAACGGTGTCAACGAACGAGTGGTTTTGAGAATATTTTTGCTCAGCTGTCTATTAAGGATTGTAATTT
>NW_013959359.1:1238-1946 GCF_001266775.1 Austrofundulus limnaeus
GGGTAAAAGAATCAAAAACAAAAAACTCACTTGTCTCGTGATGGTTTCCAGAGATAACAATAGGTAGATCGGATATTTTACTCGTTATCCTGGTCAGTGTTTCTCCTGTGATTCCTGTGATGGCACGGGGTGTAGTTAGGTTGGTGACCGATAGTTGAAGTTGTTCCACCAAGCCTTTGGAGATGAGGTTCTGTTCGGATCCGGAATCTATGAGGGCAGAGATGGGTAAACGGACATTTCGACAGACAATGAGTGCGGGTACAGAAAACAGGCGGTCAGGGGAAAATAGGGACGGCTCCGACGAGGACCCCTGTCTTATCGTCGAGCCGTTCCGTTTCCCCGGGCCGGACAGTTTGCCACGAAATGACCTTTTATGCCACAATAAATACAAACTTTTGTCTCGAAGCGTCGTTGTCTTTCTTCTGGCGTTAATCGAGTTCTGCATACCTGCATCGGCTCAGGGTCTGATTCAGTTTGTTGTGAGAGGTGACTGGACGCTGATTCCAACTTCCGGGAAGGGAAGCGCGGTGCATCACGGGGAATGTAGTCCCGTTCGCGTCTTCGTTCCCGGAGACAGTTGTCGATACGGATTGAGATACGGATCAATTCATCCAAGGTCTGAGGGTCCTCTCGGGTGGCGAGCTGATCTTTAATGTTGTTATTCAAAGAGTTCAGGTATGTACCTCTTAACGCGAGCTCATCCCAGCC
>NW_013959360.1:0-946 GCF_001266775.1 Austrofundulus limnaeus
GTTCGGTACCTCAAAAAAGGTTAAGAACCACTGCTCTAGAGTGTACAATGCAGAAAAGAAAAGTCAGAGACCCGTCACCCGATGTTTTTTTTTCCCACAAATCTGTCCGGATTAAAGCTCCACAGTTTTTATCGACTAGATTTCTTCATGCATTTCAGTTTTAACTCTGAGTTTTTGATGGTTTTAAATGATTCTTCATCTTTACAAATGTCTGTTTCCTGGTACAACAGTCAGCTCTGAAAGTGAGGTTTTTTTTTAACTAAGTGGTTGAAGTAAAATGCAGTATCAGAGCGCTATCAACACAAACGCGCATGAACTTTAGTCCAATCACACATTACCGTCATAGTGGAAGGGGGTTAAAAAGTTCTGCTGGCAGGTAGTGCCAAAAAGTGTGGCTAAATCAACGCTGCGGACACTGGTGACGCAATTTTCATCAAACTGCAAAAATATGTGCCGATTTAGGCAGTTCAGAGGGAGTGTGAAGTAGGCTTTGTCATGCAACCCTACTCGTAAATAAGACCCCAAGATGCTTGAACTCCACTTAAGGCAGAACTTTATCCCAAACCCAGAAAGAGCAACCCACCCACCCTTCTCTGACTGAGAACCATGGACTCTACCCTAATTTACACTAGACGCAGTTTCGCTTTGTTGCAGTCAAACCTCTGCAGCAAATACGCAACCATTATAATTAATAAAAGTATTTTCACTGGCTCCGCATGGCAGCAGTAAACAGACGGCAGTGCGCCAAAATTAGATTCGATCCTACTTTGGCCGGATGCCGGACCTGCGCCAGAGTAAAGCTACAAAGATCATGTCCCACAAACAGGAAAATGAACAAGCACATCATCTGTTTAATTTTTTTTTTTTTTTTCAAAATACTTCATCAAAGGCAGACTAATTTTTTGTTGATATCCTTGCATACATGGACATATTTCTATACAAATGC
>NW_013959361.1:0-946 GCF_001266775.1 Austrofundulus limnaeus
CACACACACACACACACACACACACACACACACACACACACACACACACACACACGATGACATAATCCACTGACCTCCTCGAGAGTTTCCTGGCAGCGAGCTGGGAATCTGGGAATCACAGCAGAACTTCCTGGTTCAGCTTCTGTCTGACGAAGAGGAGCAGAACAGAGTCAGTTTGTGCAAAAGTTTTCATCCGGTCTTTGCTCATCTTTAGCTGCTGTTTGTTACAGTTTTAGCTTTTTTTAACGCCCTCCTCCCTGTGATTGTGTGCAGGTCTGAGTGAATCCCTCAGTCCAGAACCATGTTTGTGTTTTTGATTTGAGGAGCTTCATCCTGCAGCAGCAGCATCATCATCATCATCGTCTCTGTTTTTCTGTTTCAGATAAAATCCAGGAGGCCCAGAAGGAGCTGAAAGAGCCCAAAGCTTCTCAGAAAGGTACGAAGCTTTTAAAGGCTTTTTGTTGTGATTTGATGATGAATTTCAGAGGTGTGGTAAAAGTCCTGAAGGTCCAGCGGGTCCTGATGTCCCGGCTGCGGTCCTGAAAGCCTCTCTGCTGGTGTATTTGTGTTAAGCACAGATTAACTCCTGCAGAGAACAGCAGCTCCTCAGTCTCATTACTCGGGCAGAACTTAGAGGAACTCTGACCTCATCTTGGGAAACACCAACACGAGCCAGGAAACTGTGACGAGGCGCCGCGGATGTTACACAACTCAGGAGGGTCCAGATGAACAAACAAAGCCAGAACAGTCTGCTGCTTTAGGAATCAACTTTTATTAACATTAAAGTCAGTAAAAACTGTTAGATTTAATATAAAATCCTGTGAATAAATACAAGTGTTGTTTATTAAACCCTTCAGGTTTATTTACTGAACTAAAAACTGGTTCCTGATCCAGATCCTGTAGAACCTCCTCAGCAGCAGAGCGACCCAGTTTAGAGACTGAAAGC
>NW_013959362.1:0-946 GCF_001266775.1 Austrofundulus limnaeus
TGACCTTTGACCCCTCACAGTTCAGTCAGTCCTCACCTGGTGACCTTTGACCCCTCATAGTTCTGTCAGTCCTCACCTGGTGACCTTTGACCCCTCATAGTTCTGTCAGCCCTCACCTGGTGACCTTTGACCCCTCACAGTTCAGTCAGTCCTCACCTGGTGACCTTTGACCCCTCACAGCTCAGTCAGTCCTCACCTAGTGACCTTTGACCCCTCACAGTTCTGTCAGTCCTCACCTGGTGACCTTTGACCCCTCACAGTTCTGTCAGTCCTCACCTGGTGACCTTTGACCTCACACAGTCCTCTCTGTTAGTCCTCACCTGGTGACCTTTGACCCCACACAGTTCTGCTCTCTGATTGGTTGACCTCTGACCCCCTCAGGTTCACCGTGGGACACGACGGGACAGAACCGGACCAGGAGGAGAACTTCTGGTCTCAGGCGCTGGAGGACTTGGAAACATGCGGTCAGAGCGGCATCCTGCGAGAGCTGGAGGTGAGACCCACCGAGACAAACACCAGAACCAACCAGAACTCCTGGTCCTGCTCAGTCCAGTGGTCCTGGAGTTGTAATAAAAACCCAGCAGTTAATGAGAGCTGCTTGTCTTCCAGGACTCAGAACAGGAGAAGCTCCTCCTCACTGCGGTACCCTCGTCCTAACTCCTCTCTGTAGTTTGACCCGACTCTAACGAGCTGCACAGCTAATCGCTCTGAGCAAAGCATGCTGGGAAAGCTTGCACACGGCCTGCTGAACAGTTTGCTGTGAAGCAGTTAAATGTGCACGTGTCTGAGTGTTTGACTGGATTTGTTTTTTTGAATGTGAAATAAAAAAACAATAACAACACTTAGAATCAAAGGCAGAAACATAAAGATTTGTCTTTCCAGAAAACTCTCCTGTCATTAAGACATAAAGTCCAAAACTTAATTTTTTTATTTTCTATTATTAGAG
>NW_013959363.1:0-290 GCF_001266775.1 Austrofundulus limnaeus
TCCAACCATTATCTAACCATCATCCAACCATTATCTAACCATCATCCAACCATTATCTAACCATCATCCAACCATTATCTAACCATCATCCAACCATTATCTAACCATCATCCAACCATTATCTAACCATCATCTAACAATTATCTAACCATCGTTTAACCCTTATCTTACCATCATCTAACCATCATCCAACCATCCATCCATCCATCCATTTATACAGTATATCTATCTGTCCACACATATATGGAGATAAATTTGTGTTTATATTATTCAATCAAACAAAAAGCATC
>NW_013959363.1:1290-1946 GCF_001266775.1 Austrofundulus limnaeus
GTCCGTGAGCAGTGACGGCTGAGCCGCTGATAAAGAATTGTCCTTGCCGCTTTTTAAAACATCGTTACAGTATATTAACCTCTGATATGTGGCCATCTATGCCAAATTTCAATGAAAATGCTTTGATAAACATCGATGGTGTATCCTTGTAATTGTAAACAACAGCCAAGCGTAAATATAGAACCTGCTTCCGCTATGAATTATGGGTAGTGGCACGAAATCAGGAATACTGTGGATAGACTGTCATGATTGACCATGATCTTTTGGATCGACTGAGAATTTTCACCAAAATCAGATTCTTGGCTAAAAGTTCAAAAAAAACATTTTTATATCCACCAAACAGTTAAAACCACAAGCAGTTGAATCAACAAATAAACATTTTGCACAAAGTGACGTAAACAAAAAACTGTGTCTCAGTTCACCCCGAGGCATTTTCACGCACACCCTACAGGTCCCACAGATTTAAAACATTAAGTTTCATCACAATTAAATCAGGATTCACTGAACCACAATCAAATAAAACCAGAACTAGATACCACACAGCGGTAACATAATGACCCCCGCACACACAAATGCACCAGAGCTCAGAAGTCTTTATTCCTTATAAATGTCATACAACTAGGTGCATCCCAAAATTGTAGTGGCTTGGGTGGTTT
>NW_013959364.1:0-946 GCF_001266775.1 Austrofundulus limnaeus
CACTTAGAATTCTCCACATTTCTTCAGAATACTCGTTTTTATCAAACAAGGATCTTCACCAACAAACGTCCAAAGCACTGATCCAACAATAAAATCCTTTTTTAGGCTCATTTGATTGAAAACACAATCAAATAGAAAGGTTTCGCGTAGTTCATGAAACTTTTTTTTCAACAGGAAAATGATTTAATTAATGCAATAATGTAATATAAAGTCACAAAACAGTGCAAAGAAAAGTCTGATCCTATATCAGCTGAGGTTAATAAGAGGAAAACTTGAAAATGTGGTGATTGTTTTGTGTTGTGTTGCAGAATTTGACCTTTGAAGACATCCACGCGGTGCGTACCTACGAGAAGGCCTGAGCGCTCCCAGCGACAGCGTCCTGGACCGGCCCGATAACGTGTCCGTTTGATTCTTACTGGGGACTGTTTGCTTCTCTTTGCACTTCATCCTGTTCTGCATGTAAAAGGCCTCTGCAAGCTGCACGTTTTTGTTTTTAATGTTTTGTTTTTATATGACTACATTTCTGTCACGATGGATGGATTTACCTGGCAAACCTGTGGAAACCATGAAATAAAGAAAACTGAGAAATAACAGGCGTCTCTTTCAAGTGTTTAATCAATAATTATTTAAGGGACGTGGGATTCAAACAGTAACCTTTGACCTTTCTGCAGAAAAAGATGGAACAAAACAATGTTTTTCGAGACCCTCAAAGTTGACTTCAGAGCATTTTGAAAATGTTGAACACTTTTACTCACCTGAGTTTTACAACCACATCACTCAGTCAGAGAATTGTGTGGGAAAAAGCGCAGTTAAAGGGTCATTTAGTCAAATTATTCTCTTTAAAATCAACAGCTAACTACTGATTGTGACTCTAATGCAGAGGTGGGCAATCCTGGTCCTCGAGGGCCGCAGTCCTACATGTTTTACGTTTTTCCTGCTCCAACAC
>NW_013959365.1:0-446 GCF_001266775.1 Austrofundulus limnaeus
ATGCAGCAATGGTAATTAATATGTCTGTGTAACCCTGTTGACTTTACAAAAGTCTGTACAGGGTCAGAAGGTCTAATCTGGTTTTCGTACCCGAGACGAGTTGCCCTATACCATCCTGTACAAACATATGCAAAGCATTGTTGATTCTCCCCTAACATTTTGTTGTTGTGAAATTATATTGTATGCGTTTAAGCTATTCAGTTGACCAACCTTTTGTCAGATAGAACAGCAAGGAAGAGATTTCCCCTGGTGTCAAATCAACAACAACAACAATAATAATAATAATAATAAGAAGAAGAAGAATAAGTCAAAATGATTGTTGTTTTCAATTTGTTATATCTTTTACATAAAACACTATGAACATTCATTTATTTTGTTTAAAGGGGACCTATTATGCAAAATCCACTTTTTAAAGTTTTTTTTACTCAACTTTGGGTATGTACTTC
>NW_013959365.1:1446-1945 GCF_001266775.1 Austrofundulus limnaeus
CTTGAAGGCTGAGGTAAAGTTTTGACATAGAGATTCTAGTCAATTACACCACTGGATGCTCATGGCGTGCTAAAGGAGAAAGGTCTCTAGTTTTTAACCATGCAGAGAAAGAAATCAAGAGCATAAGAAGGAGAGAGAAATTCTGAAATGAGCTTCTGCAGAAAGTTTCATTTAAAGTATCTTCTAATCTGGTAAAAGAACACATGCATTCAAAATGGTTCTTTACAAATCTATAAACTAAAGCAGAGTTGTTTCACACCACAGAAGAGATTGATGTTGCTCTAGTCACAATAGCTAGATCATAACAGATTATTTACAAATAATGCTTTGCCTTTTGCAGGACGTGGGATATTTGCAAAGGACTCAGTATGCAAAGGAAGCTTTGTAGTTGAATATAGAGGAGAAAGGATATCTGAAGCAGAGTATGAGAAAAGGAAGCTCAACCACCCTTTATGTGCTGTTTATATCTTTGCATTCCGATGGCAAGGGAAAACATGGT
>NW_013959366.1:0-552 GCF_001266775.1 Austrofundulus limnaeus
ATTACATTACAACATGTTACAGTATTACAACATGTTACAGTATTACAACATGTTACAATATTACAACATATTACATTACAACATGTTACAGTATTACAACATGTTACAGTATTGCAACGTGTTACAGTATTACAACGTGTTACAGTACAACATATTCCAGTATTACAACATGTTACAATATTACAACATGTTACAGTATTACAACATGTTACAGTATTACAACATGTTACAATATTACAACATGTTACAGTATTGCAACGTGTTACAGTATTACAACGTGTTACAGTACAACATGTTGCAGTATTACAACATGTTACAGTATTACAACATGTTACAGTATTACAGCATGTTACAGTATTACAACATGTTGCAGTATTACAACATGTTATATTACAACATGTTACAATATTACATGTTACAGTATTACAACATGTTACAGTATTACAACATGTTACAATACATGTTACAGTATTACAACATGTTACAGTATTACAACATGTTACAGTATTACAACATGTTACAGTATTACAACATGTTACATTACAACATGTT
>NW_013959366.1:1552-1945 GCF_001266775.1 Austrofundulus limnaeus
AACATGTTACATTACAACATGTTACAGTATTACAACATGTTACATTACAACATGTTACAGTATTACAACATGTTACATTACAACATGTTACAGTATTACAACATGTTACATTACAACATGTTACAATATTACAACATGTTCCAGTATTACAACACGTTACATTACAACATGTTACAGTATTACATGTTACATTACAACATGTTTTAATATTACAACATGTTACAGTATTACAACATGTTACAGTGTTACATGTTACAGTATTACATGTTACAGTATTACAACATGTTACAGTATTACAACATGTTACACTATTACAACGTGTTACAATATCACAACATGTTACATTACAACATGTTACAATATTACAACATGTTACAGTATTACAACATGTTA
>NW_013959367.1:0-710 GCF_001266775.1 Austrofundulus limnaeus
CATTCAGCAGATAGTAATATTCAGCAGATAGTAATATTCAGCGGATAGTAATATTCAGAGGACAGTAACACTCAGCAGATAGTAACATTCAGCAGATAGTAATATTCAGCAGATAGTAATATTCAGAGGACAGTAATATTCAGCAGATAGTAACATTCAGCAGACAGTAATATTCAGCAGACAGTAACACTCAGCAGATAGTAACATTCAGCAGATAGTAATATTCAGCAGATAGTAATATTCAGAGGACAGTAATTATTCAGCAGATAGTAACATTCAGCAGACAGTAATATTAAGCAGACAGTAATATTCAGCAGATAGTAATATTCAGAGGACAGTAATGTTCAGCAGACAGTAATATTCAGCAGACAGTAATATTCAGCAGACAGTAATATTCAGCAGACAGTAACATTCAGCAGACAGTAATATTTAGCAGATAGTAATATTCAGCAGACAGTAATATTCAGCAGATAGTAATATTCAGCAGACAGTAATATTCAGCAGACAGTAATATTCAGAGGACAGTAATATTCAGCAGACAGTAATATTCAGCAGACAGTAATATTCAGAGGACAGTAATATTCAGCAGACAGTAATATTCAGCAGATAGTAATATTCAGCGGACAGTAATATTCAGCAGACAGTAATATTCAGAGGACAGTAATATTCAGCAGACAGTAATATTCAGCAGACAATAATATTCAGAGGAC
>NW_013959367.1:1710-1945 GCF_001266775.1 Austrofundulus limnaeus
CAGTAATATTCAGCAGACAGTAATATTCAGCAGACAGTAATATTCAGCAGACAGTAATATTCAGCAGACAGTAATATTCAGAGGACAGTAATATTCAGCAGACAGTAATATTCAGCAGACAGTAATATTCAGAGGACAGTAATATTCAGCAGACAGTAATATTCAGCAGATAGTAATATTCAGCGGACAGTAATATTCAGCAGACAGTAATATTCAGCAGATAGTAATATTCAGC
>NW_013959368.1:0-945 GCF_001266775.1 Austrofundulus limnaeus
GGCATGCCTCCTACTCAACTTAAAATCAGGATGTTTGTTGCTAAAAGCCAGATGAACATGCGGGTTAGAGGTCGAAATGCTGGTGTGCGTAGCTTAGAGGTGTGGAGGAAGGGGGTAATTATTAAGATTAAAATGGATATTATAAGTGCGATTACTCCTCCTAGTTTATTTGGGACGGAGCGTAAAATAGCGTAAGCGAACAAGAAGTATCATGCGGGCTTGATGTGGGGCGGGGTAATTAAGGGGTTAGCGGTTGAAAAGTTTTCAGGGTCTCCGAGAAGGTTAGGTATGAAGAGAATAATAGTGAATAAAAACAGGGAAAGAACTACAAAGCCAAATAAATCTTTATGTGACAAATAAGGGTGAAAGGAGATTTTGTCTACGTTCGAGTTTAGGCCTGCAGGATTGTTGGAGCCTGTCTCATGAAGAAAGATAAGATGAGCTATTACGATTGCTATAATGATGAAAGGTATGAGAAAGTGAAATGTGAAGAATCGGTTAAGGGTAGCGTTGTCGACAGAAAAGCCTCCCCATAGTCATTGGACAAGGGGCTCTCCTAAGTAGGGGGTAGCAGATAGTAAATTTGTAATAACAGTTGCACCCCAAAAAGATATTTGACCTCAGGGGGGGATGTAGCCTATAAAAGCAGTTATTATTATAAGGAGAAGGAGAACTACTCCGATATTTCATGTGTTCTTATATACATAGGAGCCATAATAAAGGCCTCGTCCAATATGAAGATAAATACAAATAAAGATAAAAGAAGCTCCGTTGACATGCATACTACGAATTAGTCAGCCATGATTAACATCACGGCAAATATGAGCGACCGAAGAAAAAGCGGAGGAAATATCAGAGGTATAATGTATGGCTAGAAATAACCCTGTAATAATTTGTAGTACTAAACACATTCCTAATAAAGAGCCAAAGTTTCATCAAGCTGAG
>NW_013959369.1:0-400 GCF_001266775.1 Austrofundulus limnaeus
TGTGAGCCAAGGTGAGTACAAAGTGAGCCAATGTGAGTACAAAGTGAGCCAAGGTGAGTACAAAGTGAGCCAATGTGGGTACAAATTGAGCCAAGGTGGGTACAAAACGAGCCAAGGTGGATACAAAGTGAGCCAAGGTGAGTACCATGTGAGCCAATGTGAGTACAAAGTGAGCCAAGGTGAGTACAAAGTGAGCCAATGTGAGTACAAAGTGAGCCAAGGTGAGTACAAAGTGAGCCAATGTGGGTACAAAGTGAGCCAAGGTGGAAACAAAGTGAGCCAAGGTGAGTACAAAGTGAGCCAATGTGGGTACAAAGCCAGCCAAGGTGGAAACAAAGTGAGCCAAGGTGAGTACAAAGTGAGCCAATGTGGGTACAAAGCCAGCCAAGGTGGAAACAAA
>NW_013959369.1:1400-1945 GCF_001266775.1 Austrofundulus limnaeus
GAGCCAAGGTGGGTACAAAGTGAGCCAAGGTGGGTACAAAGTGAGCCAAGGTGGGTACAAAGTGAGCCAAGGTGGGTACAAAGTGAGCCAAGGTGGGTACAAAGTGAGCCAAGGTGGATACAATGTGAGCCAAGGTGAGTACAAAGTGAGCCTAGGTGAGTACGAAGTGAGCCAAGATGAGTACGAACTGAGCCAAGGTGGGTACAAAGTGAGCCAAGATGGATATGACATGAGCAAAAGTAGGTATGAAGTGACCCAAGGTGGATAAGAAGTGAGCCAAAGTGGATAAAAATTGAGCCATTGTGGGTACAAAACGAGCCAAGGTGAGTACGATGTGAGCCAAAGTGAGTACGAAGTGAGCAAATGTAGATACGAAGTGAGACAAGATGAGTATGCAGTGAGCCAAGGTGAGTACAAAGTGAGCAAAAAGTAGACATGAAGTGAGACAAGGTGAGTCAAATTGGGTACGAACTACAAAGTAAGACAATGTGAGTACAAAGTGAACCAAGGTGAGTACGAAGCGAGCCAAGGTGAGTACAAAGTGA
>NW_013959370.1:0-275 GCF_001266775.1 Austrofundulus limnaeus
ACTTATGGCTAAATCTTTGTCCACAAAGATCACAAGGAAATGGTTTGTCTCCTGTGTGGACTCTCATGTGTTTGTTTAAATTTGACTCATGGCTAAATCTTTGTCCACAAAGATCACAAGGAAATGATTTTTCTCCTGTGTGGACTCTCATGTGTTTGTTTAAATTTGACTTTTGGCTAAATGTTTGTCCACAAAGATCACAAGGAAATGGTTTTTCTCCTGTGTGGACTCTCATGTGTTTGTTTAAATTTGACTTTTGGCTAAATGTTTGTCCA
>NW_013959370.1:3935-4366 GCF_001266775.1 Austrofundulus limnaeus
GGTATCGGATCCGATACCGATACTGGTATCGGAATCGGGACACCTCTATTCTAAAGTAAAAGCATTGCATATTCATAGTTTGTTTTTGGTTTTTAACATTTCCCAAACCATTATCCAAGCCCACTCACACACAAGAATTTCACAGCATGTAGTCCTTAAATAACCGCACATCACATCGAGAGCTATTTTTGCAGTTGCTCCTCCACATCCACCTCTCTTATGATGCATCAAACTTGTGGAGAAAAAATTCATGAACATATGGTTCATATTATGTGTCACAAACGCTGACACGCAGAGTCATGTGAACTAGCACTGGTTTTATTCCAATAGAAAAGTATCGATAAGAGGATCGTTAAAATACCAGATTGATAAACAATACCAATAAGAGCAGTAGTATCAATAAAACCTTAGACCATCTCTATCCTTAGGTC
>NW_013959370.1:5146-6508 GCF_001266775.1 Austrofundulus limnaeus
ACATGGAATCTGGATTTCTAACTAATACATCTTTTAGTATTTCATGTCCTGTGGGCTGCGGGATTTCCTCAGCCAATTTTGGGCCCACACTTACAAAGTATTTATTAAAATTATGAACTATCTCTTCCATGTTATTTAAATGTTTATCTTCGTTGTTTGTAAAGTGTTGTGGATAACTAACATGTTTGGAATTTTTTTTAATTACACTGTTTAAAATATTCCAGATACCTTTAATATTATTTTTATTTCTGTCCAACTGCTTACTATAATAATCTTGTTTTGCTTTTCTTAAAACAGCAGTCAATTTGTTCTTGTATTTCTTGTATTTATTTTCTGCCCCAGTTGATCTTTGCCTTATAAAGTCTCTATATAACTTATTCTTTTTTTTACAGGCATTTTGCAATCCCTTTGTGATCCATGGATGTTCAGAATATTTATTTGTAGAATTAAACTCTACATTCGGACAATGTTTGTCATATAATGATTTAAAAATATTCAGGAAATTATCATATGCTTTATCCATGTCGTTTTCTTCTAATACTGACTCCCAGGTTTGTTGAGATAGTTCATCTTTAAATGCATTTATAGATTTTTCCGTCCTTAATCGTTTATGAATTGGATTATTTTTAGTCTTGGCTTTCATGTGGCAGATATCACAAACAGCAAAAACAGGTAAATGATCACTGATGTCATGAACTAACAATCCACTTATGGTGTTGTCTATTAAATTTGTAAATATGTTATCTATTAATGTTGCTCTGTTGGCTGTGATTCTGCTAGGTCTCGTAATTTGAGGGAAAAGGCTCAGACTACATGTGGTATTAATAAACTCTTCAGTCAATTTGTGATTGTTGACATTCAGCAGATCAATATTAAAGTCCCCACAAATAAAGTAGTTCTTTGAATTTATAGCTGTATATGTTTTCTCAAACCATTCTATGAAAAGGTTCATGTTAGAACCAGGAGCCCTATATATACAACTAACAATTACATTTTTATTTTTTTCCATATATATTTCAACTGTTAAACATTCAAAATGATCTTTAACCACATTAGTCATGTTTTCAATTAGCTTATATCTAAAACTGTTGTCCACATATACAGCTACTCCTCCACCCATCTTTCCTTCTCTATTAATATAACTAAATTCATAACCATCTAATTCAAAATCGGCTCCCTTGTTCGGAGTAAGCCAGTTTTCTGAGATAGTGATGACACTAAAAGGTTGTTTAAATTGGTTTAAACAATCCTTGATGTGTTTAAAGTTCGCATATAAGCTTCTGCTGTTGAAATGTATTATGGAGAATTTATTATCTGCATTAACTGTTAAATTGTATTGTTGAGTCGAGTAGTAGCAACAGT
>NW_013959370.1:7508-7747 GCF_001266775.1 Austrofundulus limnaeus
CTTTTAAAGCTTTAATAGTAAGCAATAAGATCTTAAAATTTGTCAAACCACAACCCAAGAAATTTGAATTGTTTGACTCTTTCCAACTCCTGATCATTTAATTTTAACTGAATTTTGTTATCAATTCTTTTCCTAGTGAAAAACATTATTGTTGTTTTATCAACAGTAAATTTAAATCCCCATTTATATGACCATTTTTCTACAACTGAATTTGCTCCCTGAAGCTTCTTTATAATAAA
>NW_013959371.1:0-289 GCF_001266775.1 Austrofundulus limnaeus
CGGTGAGACAGCCAGACCAGGGGTGTACTTAAGCAGACGCACCAGGTAACGCTGACGTGTTCGGTGGGTGACGTGTCAACTTGAAGCTGAGAGCAGAGGGGACGTGCTGAATCCGGTTGAAACACTTTCAAAATTAAAATAGAAACACTAACTCTTGATTTCCTACCTTTACCCTTGCCAACCTAAGTGAAGAGCCAGTAAATTGTTTAGTTTTAACATCAGAACTGACGTTTTACTGTTTATATATATAGGTAATCTGAGTTTTAATGTGAAAGAAATTCGGACGCGA
>NW_013959371.1:1289-1945 GCF_001266775.1 Austrofundulus limnaeus
CACTCACACATCTCATACACATCATACAATCTCAGTGGAATTTATCTGGTTAAATAAAAGTTAATAAAAAAAGCTAAGAAGTTAACCCAGCAGCACATGAACACTGAACTCACACACTCATTCAATCTTATAACCACAGTTATAGTTGTTTTCAGGCTTTGTAACTTATCTACAGTCACATGTAATATTGGGAGATTTCATGAGATACATTACGTATATATTGATGACTGTCAGCTACTACCACACCGAACTTCAGCCCCACATCTGTTAAACTAACTAAGTTATAACAATATTAGTTTTTGCTCCAGCTAGTTGTGGTGGACATTTTTAACTTGGGGCACTGCTTCGTTTTACATTCAATGATTATATAATTAAATTTTATTAAATTTTATTTTATTCTATTTTACATCCAGCTGTTTAATTTAGAGACAGATGAACAAACATGCACACACAGTATCACCCTTCCTGTCATAAGTGACCCACCACATTGGACCGAGTCCCAAACAGGCAGATCAAGGGTTTTGAGTAAAATGTTTGTAATAATTGCATTTTGTCAAAACGTAAAAAATAAATGCCTTATCAATATATCATTTGAATGAACCGACTGAAATATAATCCTAAAAACATAATGTTAGCACTTTTGAGCAGTATGAAAA
>NW_013959372.1:0-945 GCF_001266775.1 Austrofundulus limnaeus
ATTTGAAAGGAAGCAGAGTCGACGAGGTAAAGTGACTCGTGTTAACCCTTTCTTTTCCTCTGAAAGAACCAGTACTCCATACCTACCAAATCCTCCTCTTGCTCCTCCGGTGGTGAAGAGTACTGAAGAACCCATGCAGATTGGCAGGTCGAAGATCTCGCTGGAGGAAAAGAATCGTCGCAGGAACGAAGGTCTGTGTTTTTATTGTGCCAGTCCTGGCCATATTGCCATGAAATGTCCTTTAAAACCAAAGAAAACCACGAGCCATGTTCTTAGTCCAGCCCACGTGAGTCAATCCCTACCAGTATTGTCGGCCGAATTTAATGTCTCAGGTAAAATTCAATCAGTTAAGGTTTTTATTGACTCTGGTGCCGATACAGAGTTCATCGATCATAAATTTGCTCTATCCTTGGGATTACAGATCCAACCCTCTGAGGGAATCCACCAGGTACAGGCTCTGGACGGCCACCAACTTAACCAGACCAGCTCCCAGACGCTACCGGTAAAGATGACCATTGGAGGCAATCACACTGAGGAGATCTCCTTCTTGGTCATCAACTCCCCTAACCTTCCTATCGTGCTTGGAGCTACCTGGTTGGAGAAACATAACCCCCACATCAATTGGACCAGTAAGGAGATCATGGGGTGGTCCGAAAATTGCTCCTCGCAGTGTCTATCTTCCGCTAGTCTTGCTAAACCCCCAGTGACTGTTAACAACTATTCTCCTGTATTATCTAATGTCCCATCTTGTTACCATGATTTAAAGGAGGTATTTAATAAAGAGAGGGCTACCTGTTTACCACCTCACCGACCTTACGATTGTGAGATCAATTTATTATCTGGGGCTACTCCTCCTAGAGGGAAATTATATTCCCTGTCCAGACCTGAACAAGAGGCCATGTCTAATTATATCTCTGAGTCTCTTAAGTCTGGCATCATCCGTCC
>NW_013959372.1:1945-2359 GCF_001266775.1 Austrofundulus limnaeus
GCGTCGTTAAGTCCCAATTCTGGTGGGGTTCCCTGGAAAGGGATGTAAGAGACTTTATTGGATCCTGTGCCCAATGTGCCCTGGCTAAACCTTCTCGACGACCACCAGCGGGTCTCCTGAGGCCTCTCCCTACTCCACCACGTCCCTGGTCGCACATCTCCATGGATTTCGTGACCGGTCTGCCGCAGTCTGAGGGTAAGACCGTCATATTGACAATTGTGGATAGATTTTCCAAGATGGTCCATCTTGTTGCCCTCCCCGGTCTGCCTACAGCCCAGGAAATGGCGCAGGTACTCCTGGACAATGTTTTTAGACTCCATGGGGTACCCAGTAACATAGTGTCAGACCGGGGTCCTCAGTTCATCTCCAGGTTTTGGAAAGAGTTCTGTTCATTGCTTAACATCTCTTTAAGCC
>NW_013959373.1:0-780 GCF_001266775.1 Austrofundulus limnaeus
TCCTACTTTCTTCACCAAACAGTCATAACAAGCCATGTCCATCAGAAATCATAAAATGAGGTAAGAAAACCGCTACAAATCCCCCTTTGGTTATGAAAAATAACTGAGAGGTTAATTGTCATAATCACATGAGGTTTTCCTGCTTCTTTGATGTATGAACATCCTTCATGTCCTGGTGTCAGGGATCCGTCCTGTAGTTGTGGAGCACGGTCTGGAGCGCTCTTCAAACAGTAGAACAGAGTCAGTAATCCGAAACAGGTTAGGGTAATTCCATACCATATGAGAGCTTGTCCTAGCGAACGTAGGTTGTCTTTTGGCCTCTAGGCTGGTTGAAATGACCTCTGCAGGTAGCTGAGTTGAGCTCTGGAGTGGCTGATGTTTTGGATCTCTGCAGGTAGCTGATGTTGAGCTCTGGAGTGGCTGATGGTTTGGATCTCTGCAGGTAGCTGAGTTGAGCTCTGGAGTGGCTGATGTTTTGGATCTCTGCAGGTAGCTGATGTTGAGCTCTGGAGTGGCTGGTGGTTTGGATCTCTGCAGGTAGCTGGTGTTGAGCTCTGGAGTGGCTGATGTTGAGTTGACCTCTGGAGGGCTGATGTTGTCGACCTCTGCAGGCTGATGGTGTCACTGGAGCTCGGCATGTGAACACAATGTATTGGGAAAAACATCAGGTGCTCAGTAACTAAATGGTATCTAGCAATTAGCATATAGTTCTTAGTGAACACAACAAATAAAATGAAACCCTAAGGCTTTAAAACATGCATGTATGAAAAGTCTGTTGAC
>NW_013959374.1:0-307 GCF_001266775.1 Austrofundulus limnaeus
ACTTTGATGAGTCCTCAGAGTCCTTGATGAGTCCTCAGAGTCCTTGATGAGTCCTCAGAGTCTGATGAGTCTTTGATGAGTCCTCAGAGTCTGACGAGTCTTCTATGAGTCCTCAGAGTCTGACGAGTCTTCGATGAGTCCTCAGAGTCTGACGAGTCTTTGATGAGTCCTCAGAGTCTGACGAGTCTTTGATGAGTCCTCAGAGTCTGACGAGTCTTTGATGAGTCCTCAGAGTCTGACGAGTCTTTGATGAGTCCTCAGAGTCTTTGATGAGTCCTCAGAGTCTGATGAGTCTTTGATGAGTCCT
>NW_013959374.1:1307-1944 GCF_001266775.1 Austrofundulus limnaeus
AGTCTGACGAGTCTTTGATGAGTCCTCAGAGTCTGATGAGTCTTTGATGAGTCCTCATAGTCTGACGAGTCTTCGATGAGTCCTCAGAGTCTTTGATGAGTCCTTGATGAGTCCTCAGAGTCTTTGATGAGTCCTCAGAGTCTGACGAGTCCTTGATGAGTCCTCAGAGTCTTTGATGAGTCCTCATAGTCCGACGAGTCTTTGATGAGTTCTCAGAGTCCTTGATGAGTCCTCAGAGTCCTTGATGAGTCCTCAGAGTCCTTGATGAGTCCTCAGAGTCCTTGAGTCCTCAGAGGACAGCTAACTCGTATCACTTTAAAATTGAGACTTTATGAACTTGATATTAATGATGTTGAATAAAGACACGAAGGGTTAATCAGGTTTATGCTTTCATCAGCAGCTTCTGTGGGTTTTTGTGCCCTCGGTTCTGTCCTGCAGGTAACAGCAGGTTAATGAGACGACTTCTCCTGATGTGGGACGTTTGTCCTCACAATGTCCTCCTGGAGCCGATACCAGGAATTAGTTTCCACCCAATCTGAGAGGTTCCCGCCTCGCTATCTGCTCTGTGATCTTTCAATTAAACCGTGTGTGTGTATGTGTGTGTGTGTGTGTGTGTGTGTGTGTGTGTGTGTGTGTG
>NW_013959375.1:0-513 GCF_001266775.1 Austrofundulus limnaeus
ACTGTTAGAAAACACATTACATGACTGTTAGAACACATGTTACATGACTGTTAGAACACATGTTACATGACTGTTAGAACATGTTACATGACTGTTAGAATATATGTTACGTGACTGTTAGAACACACATTACATGACTTTTAGAACACACGTTACATGACTGTTAGAACACATGTTACATGACTGTTAGAACACATGTTACATGACTGTTAGAACACGTTACACGACTATTAGAACACATGTTACATGACTGTTAGAACATGTTACATGACTGTTAGAACACACATTACATGACTGTTAGAACACATGTTACATGACTGTTAGAACACATGTTACATGACTGTTAGAACACATGTTACATGACTGTTAGATGTTACATGACTGTTAGAACACATGTTACGTGACTGTTAGAACACACATTACATGACTGTTAGAACACATGTTACATGACTGTTAGAACACATGTTACATGACTGTTAGAACATGTTACATGACTGTTAGAACACATGTTAT
>NW_013959375.1:1513-1944 GCF_001266775.1 Austrofundulus limnaeus
ACTGTTAGAACACATGTTACATGACTGTTAGAACACGGTACATGACTGTTAGAACACGGTACATGACTGTTAGAACACGTTACATGACTGTTAGAACACATGTTACATGACTGTTAGAACACGGTACATGACTGTTAGAACACGGTACATGACTGTTAGAACACGTTACATGACTGTTAGAACACATGTTACATGACTGTTAGAACACATGTTACATGACTGTTAGAACACATGTTACATGACTGTTAGAACACTTTACATGACTGTTAGAACACGTTACATGACTGTTAGAACACATGTTACATGACTGTTAGAACACGATACATGACTGTTAGAACACATGTTACATGACTGTTAGAACACATGTTACATGACTGTTAGAACACATGTTACATGACTGTTAGAACACGCTACATGTCTGTTAGAACACG
>NW_013959376.1:0-944 GCF_001266775.1 Austrofundulus limnaeus
AATCTAAACACTTTGAAATTGGCCTCTGTCTCTTCTGAACCTCCTACCGTTTCAAACACTTCCACATCTTCACAACAATGCTTCGGGGGGAGGGGCTCTCTGTGG
This sequence comes from Austrofundulus limnaeus, assembly GCF_001266775.1. Taxonomy (NCBI): domain Eukaryota; kingdom Metazoa; phylum Chordata; class Actinopteri; order Cyprinodontiformes; family Rivulidae; genus Austrofundulus; species Austrofundulus limnaeus. The sequence goes on from NW_013959376.1 coordinate 106, forward strand.
GACAGGAGCTCGGCTGCAGACTGAGCTCCAGAGAGAAGCTTTGAGTCAATAGGCAGTGCTTTGTACCACCAAGCGTTTAGGCAGCTACCGCAGGAGATTTAAGGGTTTATCAAGCATGCATGAATGAGTCAAAGCATTCCTTCATCAAAAATATAAATACAATCTCCTGTACCCTGTTATTCAGTCCCCCTCAGTTATTTCTGACCACTTTGTTTACCTCACAGCCAGACTGTGCAGCAGCTCCTTGCCAGGACAGAGCTCCTCCACTAACACCATGTAACTGGGGGTGATGAAGGCCTTGTGCAGCTGAACCAGGTGGGGGTGGTTAAGTCTCCTCAGCAGCTGGTACTCCCGCAGCACCAGCTGTCTCTGCTCAGCCTGGTAGGGGGAGATCTTGGCGGCGAACACCTGGCTGGTTTCGACATCCCTGCACAGGTTTATCACACTGAAACGACCCCTGAAAATATGGGACACATTAGAGGGTTAACAACAAGGTGGCACCTGAGTACAAGAGGGAAAATAGCACAACGTGGTGCAGGCTGGGACTGCTTCGGTTCAGGTCACCCTGATTGAACAGGTAAAGAACATGTATGTGACTAAGATTAATCTCCTTTAAAAACAGCTTCAAATAATCTAAAGCAGCGGTTCCCAAACTTTTCCACACCACAGCCCCTCCAAACAGCATTAGTTACAGGCTGTGGCCCACCTTGCAAGCCCACAAACAATGCTACAAAATATGTCCAGAAACAAACTGTTTTAGTTTTTTTTTCTCGCTGTTGTTCACTATTTAATAATTTTTATTCATTTGTTTAGCATAAGAATTTTATTAACTAATGTTT
>NW_013959377.1:0-944 GCF_001266775.1 Austrofundulus limnaeus
TATATATACAGCTCAAAAAATAAAGGGAACACTTAAACAACACATGCTAACTCCAAGTAAATCAAACTTTTGTGAAATCAAAGTGTCCACTTAGAAAGCAACACTGATTGACAAACAATTTGACATGCTCTCAGCACATTCAACTCTGTACAAAACAAAGTACACATTGCGAATATTTCATTGATTCAGATCTAAGATGTGTTGTTTGAGTGTTCCCTTTATTTTTTGAGCAGTGTATATTTATATAGATCTTGCTAAACTAATATTGTGTTTTAATATTTATTAAGAAATGTGGAATCAGAGTTGTCATGTCTGGACTGAGATGGGTAGTCACAGAGCTGAACTCAGGTGTGCGCGTTGGTAAACTTGTTCTTTTTAGGAACGTTTCTGCTTTAATCAGCTACTTTGTTAAAATTGGTGAGAAGCCAAGCCTGCACCTAATACTGTATATGGATTGTGCAATGTTGTTTTTAAATTAAAATCATTTGCTAACTGAAATGCATTTTAACGTATTTCTGGTTGACTTTACTTTCATGTATTTTTTGTTCATAACAAAAAAACGAAACTGTTTCATGTAATTTTTAATGATGGAAGATGGTGGCAGAGAGAGAGAGAAAAAAATTTAAGCAAAATTTCACAGCTTTAGTTTTTTCCTGCAGCTACAAAACGTAAAAATATCTTATAACTAAAAGGTGACGATTTAATAAAATGTGGACAAACTGCAAACCAAAGTTACATTTATCTGCCTCTTGTGGTTTAAATGATCATTTTCAACATTTGCATATTGCTCCTTCGATATTTTACCCCAGTAATTTGAATTGTAATGATGATTTAACAATGCTTTCATCTAGTCTAAGTGATGCACAGAAATAGAAGCACGGCTGCACAAACACCCACGCTCACAAATGACTTTTGGACAGTTGTGTGTTTATCGCGTCAGTTGT
>NW_013959378.1:0-806 GCF_001266775.1 Austrofundulus limnaeus
GCGTAAAAAGTGGCGTACGCAAGTTTCTGGGCTCAAATTGTGCGTACGCCAGTTTTATAAATCCGACCCCTGACCCTTAAACCTAACCTCACAGGTACATACCTGACCCTAAATGTAACCTAAACATAATTCACACCATAGTTCTCACCTTAAGCCTTTCCTCCATGGGTACCAGGCTTAGATAAGTGCCAGTTGGTTCCCACATGTAGGAGTGTATGCCAAAAGTGGTCCCCACATAATAAGGAATACCATTTGCATGCACACACACATTGAGTTTTACAGTATATCCTCCTGGAGCTTTTACCTTGACTTCTATTCATTTTCCAGTTTTTTCTACAGCCTAACCCTGACACTTTACCCTAAACCCTAAATGGCCGAAACACTCATTGACCCAGTAGACACCACTGAAGATTAAATTCTGAAATTATTTTTTAACACTAGATACAAGTTAGAACCAAGATAGCCCTACTTTTCCTGTACTAACTGCACAAAAAACCAAGCCTCCAAAAGAGAATAACCTTAAAAGTAACCATATAAGCTTCAAAAAATTAGAAAAACCATACTGCACCAATAGCTTAAAGTAAACTAGAACACTACAGTTTAAAGCAAACGAACTACTTTAAATCTGATTCAACCTAAAATGGATAATGTGTAACACAGCCTAACAGCACTATTTTGAGGCTTTATAGTGAGGCTCACTTTACATCAAAGACCTTTGATAGTAACTATGGTGCAAATGGTCCTCACTCTGTAGTAGAAACAAGGACACACACACGTACACACACACACACACACACACACACACA
>NW_013959379.1:0-354 GCF_001266775.1 Austrofundulus limnaeus
GGTGATAAAGAGCTGAAAAGGGTGCAGAGGGAGCTAAAAAAAAAACTGATCAAGGAGGGGAGGAACAACTACACGCAGAGGATGGACAATCAGCATTTGTTTAACTTTACTCATTCCATAAAGAAACTAAATTTTATGCACAATAAAAAATACAAATACAATGCAATGAAAGGAAGCAGAGAGATAGAAAAATCTTATAACATCCGCCCCTTTTTCCCTCAAGTATAAATTCAACAATAGTAACCTATAGCTAACAAAACTAAATAAGAACAACAAATTATATGGTTACACATTATACTGTTTAATATTTTTTCTACAATTCTCTTGAACATGTACTTTGATTTGGTACTTTTA
>NW_013959379.1:1354-1943 GCF_001266775.1 Austrofundulus limnaeus
TTTTAAAAGTTGATGTTTCTTTATTTATATTTATAATGTTGCATTAATTTTTCTTTTTGTCAGTTTGCACGGGGTCCCCGGCCAGAATCTAATGTTCTTTGGGGGCCGTGGCATGGAAAAGTTTGGGAGCCATTGTCATAGTGTGTCTTGTATTGAAATCTGCTTCACTGACTCGGGTACTGCGTTCACCAGACATCAGCACAATTTCTATTCGCTCTTGTTGTGTTAACTTCTGAAACATGTCAATGGCTGTAAACAAAAAGAAACTTGTAAATAACTCATGAAATAATCAAGTTACGTTAAAAACAAGCATGCCGTTGTTTTTCTTGTTAAATTCTCAATAAGTTGGATGTGTCACATGAGCCTCTTCTCATTGAAAAAAACTAAAATTGGATCCAAAATGGCCGACATCAAAATAGCCACCACGGTCACCACCCATCTTGAAAACTTTCATCCCTCCCAATTACTAATGTGCCACAAACAGGAAGTCAATATCACCAACCATTCCCATTTTATTCTCCGGACATCCAAAAACCTCTTTAAGAAGTCTTCAGTTAATCCAAAATGCTGCTGCTAGAGTTTTAATGAG
>NW_013959380.1:0-943 GCF_001266775.1 Austrofundulus limnaeus
GGTCTGTAATATCTGGGATTTAAGTCATTTTTTGTGTTTTTATTTTTTACTTTTTTTGTTTGTTTTTATCTAAAAATTGTAAATGCTGAATTTCTAACATGACTTGAGTTTTAGAGCTTTGTCCACTGAGGTGGAATATGTTTTAGACACAAAATAAACAGTTCAAAACTGGAGTAGACTGTCACATCTCTAACAATTCACCTGAATTCTTTACAGTCAGATTAGAAATGAGATCTAATCTCACTAATCTAATGAGACAATAATGAGGTTTTTGCTCCACAGTTTGGGATTTGTGGCACTTTTCACCGTCCTATTGTCAGCTTGTCTTCCCATCTCACAGCCACTTTCTCTGGTTCCAGTCTGAGAAAGACAGAGAGATGTACTGGGAACGTTTAGGAGTGGTAAGAATTGCAGCACTAAAACAGGAAAAACAAATGTTATATTTTACTTTCTAAACACACACGAACAGTGAAAACTGCACCAAAACTTTGATTCAAAAATGAATTAGAAGAAAACTTACAGACAGTGCTTTGTAAACATTATACTGTCAGTGTAATTTGTATGGTAACAAACTTGGATTTGATATTTTTCAGTGCAGTCCTCATGTTTTAGAGAATTAAAGTTTGCAGTGTAGTAACATATGTTCACCACTAGATGAAACTGTCCACAAGCAGAAACCAAGTCGTTGTTTTTAAAATTAGTCTCAAGTCTTTCTCCTCAAGTCAGAGTCGAGTCTCCAGTCAAGACAGACAACTGGTCCCAAGTCCCAAGTCTGAAACTTGGAATTTCAAGTCCTTTCAAGTTTTTTAAACAATATCACCTATGTTAAACAACAGACTGTGTGCTCTTTTTTTAAATCTGTATTTATCTCAAATCGTGATGAAACGTGCAGCTGGACTAACAAAGTCATTAGACTTTATTTAATAAATGTATATTTTAACTG
>NW_013959381.1:0-548 GCF_001266775.1 Austrofundulus limnaeus
CAGCCTGCATCAGCTCAGTTAGCAGAACTGGTTGGTTTGACTGAGGCATGTCTTTTAGCTGAAGGCAGGAAAGCGACCATCTATACTGATTCAGCTTATGTTCATTATGTTTGTCATCTATTTGGAGCAGTATGGAGAAACCGAGGGTTCAAGAAAACTGATGGCTCTCCTATACAACATCATGATCAGATAATGAAGTTGTTGCATGCAATGATGAAGCCAACAGAGATCGCTATTGCAAAGTGCGCAGCACACAGACATGACATGTCCAGAGTTACTAAGGGTAACATAGCTGCAGATGAGGCTGCTAAAGCGGTCACAGGTGCTAAATCGGGACATGTGTTATTGATCACCCATGAGGTGATGCTTGAGGACAAAATCACGATGAGAGATGTGATTTTGATGCAAGAAGCTGTTCCTGCTGTTGAGAAACAGCTTTGGACAGAAAGAGGTGCGAGTCAAGAGGCCTCAGGACTTTGGAGAAATCATGAAGGACTGATGGTAGCACCTCCTGATTTGTTAGGTCTCTTGATACAGGAAGCACATGG
>NW_013959381.1:1548-1943 GCF_001266775.1 Austrofundulus limnaeus
AACTTTCAGCAATAACTTTGATGGCTTTTAGACAGCGTTCATCAGCACATGTGGGGATGACTGAGATAGAAGAGTCATCTCGTCCAGTGAAGAAATGTGAATGGCTTGTCTCTTTGTCATACATTAACTTACGTAATTATCATGAGCGAGGACCATCTTCACTTCCTGACTATTTGGAAGTGACACCGGTTAAAAATACTAGGATTTGTTTTTGTTCAAATGAGACACATGGAGGTGTTGGGGTTTTTGTGGGCATGTCAGAGTGTCTTTTCTATGGTATGCCCATCCCTAATGTGGTACTCAGTATTATGAATCTCGATCATATTGTGACATTTCATGATCCAATTTCACGTGAAGATACAATGAGGTTAGTTAGACATTTATCCTTTCCGGCT
>NW_013959382.1:0-942 GCF_001266775.1 Austrofundulus limnaeus
GGGTGGGAGTGGATGTGAAGGCGATGCATGGGAAGAAGGTAATTGAAATGGAGTCAAAGCACAAGAGAAAGATAATAACGTGTCATGCTCGGGCGGCTCTGGGTAATGAACTACACCTCAAATAATGCTGATTCTGCAGGATGTACAGGACCTCCAGGGAGAGAACAAAACCCGTCACAGCTCTGAGGAATAAAACATTACATAATCCCACATCTGGATGATACACACACACATAGACACACGCACACAAAATAAAAACAAAACTCCTTATCTGTTCACACTAATCCACTCAGCCACATCTTACACACTTCTAATAACCTTATCCCAAAAGAATCACGGGTCACAAAAGGCTCCCAGCACACATTCACGGCGTGTGGGGAGGATGTGCACAAAAACACACACACCATTACATGAGGCGACAAATTACCTACTGAAAGGAAGAGTGTGGACTCGCAGTGGAGCAGAACAGTTCATTTCACGCTTGTCCTCCTCGCCCCAGCACCCTGAGTCCCAGACCCCCACCTCTCCACCTCCAAGCCGCCGAGAGGAGGCTGAGCTCCATCCATCAGAAGCACTGATCATGATTATTGATTGATGCAAAGACAGAGAGCTCATGAGCCCCCAGGGGCCTCAGTGTTTCCCCAGTTTTTTTGTGGAAATCCCAGTGAAATTGGGGGAAAATCACAATCAAAATCAGCTAATGATCATCTCTAACAGCAGCTCCCCCACCCTCCCCTAACAACCTGTCAGTCACCTCACAGCCCACTGCTTTGTGCTGACTGGCTCAGCACAGACACGCCTCCATGAGCAGGAACATGAGCAAAGTGCTTACAGGCGCACAAAAAAACAGCCAACGTGCAGCAGAGAGCCGAGGACCAATGAGATGCACGTTTCACAGAACACACACACACACACACACACACACACACACACACACACACA
>NW_013959383.1:0-942 GCF_001266775.1 Austrofundulus limnaeus
AGCCTCGCGTGGGCTCGACATCTCTTAGATCTAATAATTATTTGTCCCGAGGTCCAGCTTGGTCCACATCTTAAAACAAATTTCCACTTGATGACTTGTAATCCAGCAGTCTTCAATTGCTTTAATATAGATTTTTGTGTATTTTGACTGTTCGTTTTATATAATATGCCATTATTTATTTTATTTTTATAGTCTGTTAGGTCTTTTTTTAAATGTACTTTATGTGCATCACCTTTGCCAACAACAGCATTTTTAAAATTTTAACATTTTTAAAGTCTTGATCCAAAAAAGCTGCCATTCTTAAACAGTTAAATCTAAAATATTCTGCAACAGTGTCAAGTTAGATATTTCCTTCTTGTTTAAGTTTATCCCACCAGTAAATCACAATAAAATTAGAACCAAATGTGCTCATTATTATTATTGTTTGTTTTCAGGTGCGTAACCTGTGCTACATGGTGACACGGAGGGAAAAAATGAAGCACAGTCTGTGTGACCTCCAGGAAAAGATCTTCCATCTGCAGATACAACTTCTAGAAGAGGACATGGCTGGAGGTAAGCTCAAAATAATGTGAGCGTGTGTTTGTAGAGAAGTTATTTTAACTCTGTTTCAGCTGCTCGTCTAGAATGTAGCTCTTTAAACCTCCTTGAGACAAACAGACCTCAGGAGTGGAACAGTTACCTGGCTGTTGACAGGTTTGCAAATGGTCTGTCATTAGTTTGGACACCTGCACAGCAAAAACCACTGGAATAATAATCCACATTATGTCACACACCATCCACATGCAAGCTCAATTTTCCCTCCACTCTGAACCAGACACCTCTCGATCCGTTGTGTTTATCTGCACGGTGCTGGAGAATAAGAAGGATCATAGACTATTGGAAGAGTTCGCTGTACTTTGTTGGTCAGATAACAGCTCATATGAGAGTTTTGAAATAAATTTG
>NW_013959384.1:0-819 GCF_001266775.1 Austrofundulus limnaeus
TATATATATACGGTGCAATAACAACACCTAAAATTAAATTTGACCGACTCTATGAGTTTCAAAACAATTAATTCTGGTTGGGGATTTGATAAATTTCCTTCTGTTACTAAATGTCATGTTGTTTGTTTTGTCTAAATTCAACAATAACATTTAAATGAAACCAGGTTTGTATTTTTCCATTTTCTGTTTGCATGATCTCCAACATCTGTTCAATATTTTCACCAGAATTGAAAAAATGTAGTTTCATCAGCAAACAGAATTTCAAATACTTTGACACTTTGACCAATAAACTGTTTTGGTCAAGCACAGAACCCTGAGGAGCTCCGTGCTTAAAGTGTGTAACGAGGTAACTGTCAGCTACTACCACCCCATATTTTAGCTTATTGACTGTAACTGAATTAAAGCCACTTTGTGTTTGCTAAAGTCAATTAGCTGTGGCGGCCATCTTGAATTGGATTAAACCTCCACTCCTTTATTGCATTTAGTCTCATTCCTGCCTTGCATGTTGAGCGGATTTACCTGCAGTTTTTATGGGTCCATGTGAATCCCGTTTTTACCCTGACCAGGATGTGATCCAGAGTCAGGAGCAGAGGATCACAGAGCTGCTGAAAGCCATGACAGAGCAAAGTGAGCGGCTCATCCAGCAGAAGACAAAGATCCAGATTCTGGAGGAAAAGGTGAGTAATCCAAACATTCACAACATTGCGCCTTTTTTTATTTAGAAAATGAAAAACATGAACACAGTACTTTTTAAAAAACATTTATATATGTTCTGTATGTCTGCGTGTAGTATTGTGTGTATTTATATATGTACTGTAT
>NW_013959385.1:0-377 GCF_001266775.1 Austrofundulus limnaeus
CACACACACACACAAGCTGAGACTCAGGAGAAGGAAGACAGGGAAACATACAGTTGCCAAGTTTAGTCTAAGAACAAACCAGTGTTTATATAAGGAAAATATATGTTTATACTTATCTTTGGAGGAATGAGTAGGAGGTTTTATGGAAAAGAAAAAAAAAGAGAAGAATCTGTCTGTAGAACGAACGGAGCTGATCCTTCTTTCATGAGCGAAGGGTGCAAATGACTTAAGGCAGGAAGTGACGTACGTTCTCAAAACGACATCCCACCACAGAGATACACTGAAAATTACCACGCCCATGCAGCTTTAAAGAGCCAAGGGAGCAGAAAACAGTGATCCTGCTGCAGGAGTGATCATTACCACATAAATCTTTAAAT
>NW_013959385.1:1377-1942 GCF_001266775.1 Austrofundulus limnaeus
GGTCACGATGGAGAATAATTTTCACCTGGTACCACCTTATTCATTGCACGGAAGTTCCAGATCAAAACAAGGGCAGTGTTGTGTCAAAAAAAAGAAGCATGGAACATGATACCAAGGAAAAAGACAGACAACAAGTGTGATTACTATTCTGTTCTGAATGACTCTAGGGGCGCAGGATGAGAAAGAGGAGCTGAAGATACCAACCATACACGACTAAGCACATGTAAAACCAGTTGTCACCAGAGCATCCACCAAGGCTGCAGCTGGGAAACAGGAACAAGTCGCCATGTCCAAGTTGAGTATGTTACAGGAAAAAACACCCCAACACTAGCTGGCCTCTTTGCCAGCATTCATAAAAACACTAGCATGCTTAAAAAATAAAAGTAGATACACTCAAAATGACTTAAATCAAGAAAAGCAAGAGACACAGAACTTAAAATAGAGATTAAAACTAAAACTCCTAAAATAACTCTAGCTACATTAGCTACAACATCTGTTATGCCATTAACAACTTTAGTTGTAAATTTAGTTGATGTTGAAACTACTGTTGAATCAACCATTCTAA
>NW_013959386.1:0-499 GCF_001266775.1 Austrofundulus limnaeus
TATTTATTTATTTATTTATTTATTTATTTATTTATTTATTTATTTATTTAAATAGTTCTGTGTTTATTGTTTCCCTTTATATTAATTTGAAAAATAGTTCCATATCTTTAATTTCCAGGTCAATTTATTGAAAAGAAATTCATGAATTAAATGGTCTTTGTAGCTGATATACAGTTTCTTTCTATTTTAGCTTGTTATTGTCTCACATGTACCAAAGCTTGTTACAGCCATGTTTTAAAGGTTTTGTATGTATGTATGTATGTAAAATTTTTAAACTGGTTGGTTAAGAAATTATAGTTGTTAGTAAAATTCTGGCACATGACAGGTCAGCATTGTAAATAAGAATTTGTTTTTAATGTTCTTCCTGGTTAAGTAAAGGTTTAAAAATAAATGTAGGTAATCAGATATTAACAAAATAACAATTGCATGGCATTCTGGCTGGCTGGAATATACATCTTTATTTTATTAAATGTAAAATACATTTTTTTCACTCTAGATG
>NW_013959386.1:1499-1942 GCF_001266775.1 Austrofundulus limnaeus
ACTTACCGCTGTGCCAGAGGGTCAACATCACTGGAGTCATTTCATCTGCACCAGAATCGATTCATCCCTGGTAATCAGAAATTCATTCAAATCTAGCAATTATAGTTTCTAAATCAGTGAACAGTTCTGACATTGAAATGAATCTAAAAATACTAATTCACTTATGTTGTGTTTTCCTTCTGAATTTACTTCACAGGAACTCTGGCGAGTGACGTTTTCTACCAGGCCTATCTTTTGGACGGATTGTCAAGGTGGAATGAAGACCGAGCTGTGGCGGCGACAACAAGTGAGCAGCAGCCAACCACATACAACAATCTACTTCGTTATGCTGCTAACACGCTGTCAGAAAAGATCATGGGCAAGAAGATTCTTCCTTACGTTGGGCCAAGAAAATACACTGGTAAAGATACTTTATTGTATTTAATTTTGTTTTTTGTTTTTTT
>NW_013959387.1:0-540 GCF_001266775.1 Austrofundulus limnaeus
TTTTAATGTTGATTGTTTTTAGTAAGTCCAGAGACAACAGCTGTAATAATATCCTCCGGATAATTCTGGTGCTTTTACAGAAATGTCAGTTAATGTGTGATGCTCCTTCCAAATAAATTATATGAAATTACTCAAATGTCAGCTTTCATTGTGTTCTGGCCTTAGTTAGTTAGTTGGTTGGTTGGTTTTCATTGTGTTCTGGCCTTAGTTAGTTAGTTGGTTGGTTTTCATTGTGTTCTGGCCTTAGTTAGGTTTTCATTGTGTTCTGGCCTTAGTTAGTTGGTTGGTTGGTTTTCATTGTGTTCTGGCCTTAGTTAGTTAGCTGGTTGGTTGGTTTTCATTGTGTTCTGGCCTTAGTTAGTTAGTTGGTTGGTTTTCATTGTGTTCTGGCCTTAGTTGGTTGGTTGGTTTTCATTGTGTTCTGGCCTTATTTAGTTAGTTGGTTGGTTGGTTTTCATTGTGTTCTGGCCTTAGTTAGTTAGCTGGTTGGTTGGTTTTCATTGTGTTCTGGCCTTAGTTAGTTAGTTGGTTGGTTTTCAT
>NW_013959387.1:1540-1942 GCF_001266775.1 Austrofundulus limnaeus
TTAGTTAGTTGGTTGGTTTTCATTGTGTTCTGGCCTTGGTTGGTTGGTTGGTTTTCATTGTGTTCTGGCCTTAGTTAGTTAGTTGGTTGGTTTTCATTGTGTTCTGGCCTTAGTTGGTTGGTTGGTTTTCATTGTGTTCTGGCCTTAGTTAGTTGGTTGGTTTTCATTGTGTTCTGGCCTTAGTTGGTTGGTTGGTTTTCATTGTGTTTTGGCCTTAGTTAGTTAGTTGGTTGGTTTTCATTGTGTTCTGGCCTTAGTTGGTTGGTTGGTTTTCATTGTGTTCTGGCCTTGGTTAGTTGGTTGGTTTTCATTGTTTTCTGGCCTTAGTTAGTTAGTTGGTTGGTTTTCATTGTGTTCTGGCCTTAGTTAGTTAGTTGGTTGGTTTTCATTGTGTTCTGGCCT
>NW_013959388.1:0-942 GCF_001266775.1 Austrofundulus limnaeus
TGTGTGTGTGTGTGTGTGTGTGTGTGTGTGTGTGTGTTTTCAGACCACAGTGTGTTTCGTCGCTCCAGTCGTCGCAGTCGTTATAACCGTTACACACCAGTTTCTGTGGGACACAAATCCCCGTCGCACACAGGAAGTGGTCTTTCCCTCCACACACAGCTGTTGGCCAATCAGAGAGGAGATAAAGTGATGACCTCACTACATCGTGTAATGGAAGCAGTGTGTTTGTGTTTGATGCTCACAGGGTTTTCCTTTGGTCTGTCGCGGAGTGAAACACACAGGAGGAGGGAGGCCTGCGGTCCCCATGGGCAACGACGATGGAGGAGATGGTGATGAGGGCGGAGCCAAAGCAGAAGTCACGTTACTGAACTGTGAGCAGCGCAGAAAGTCGGGCCAGGAGGCGTTAAACATCTGCAGGACGGGCTCGCAGCCTTGTCTGGCTGCCTCACAGAAGGAGGCGCAGGGCAGCACCACCATCCTGAAGACACAAACAGAGACCTCAGAGGGGAACTTCAGAAACATCAACCACAGGTGTTCCACAGGGATCTGTTCACGGCCCGCTGTCACTTTATGTTTCTGTAAATAAATCAGACTGGGAGTATATCTATCTGACACCCATTTATATGCTGATGACACCTTCATTTATCTAATCCAGTTTATGAGCTCCAACAACCCCACAGGTGTTCCACAGGGATCTGTTCACGGCCCCCTGTCACTTTAAGTTTCTGTAAATAAATCAGACTGGGAGTATATCTATCTGAGATCCATTTATATGCTGATGACACCTTCGTTTATCTAATCCAGTTTATGAGCTCCAACAACCCCTCAGGTGTTCCACAGGGATCTGTTCACGGCCCCGTCACTTTATGTTTCTATAAATAAATCAGACTGGGAGTATATCTATCTGACACCCATTTATATGCTGATGACACCTTCATTTAT
>NW_013959389.1:0-219 GCF_001266775.1 Austrofundulus limnaeus
CATGTAGCATCACAAACACTAGTTGATATGACAGAATAATTACAACTTTCCTGACAGCAGCAACACATTCCAGATAACTCCGTTCCATTGTCCTGAGATGTGTCCCTGTGAGGTTGTGACTTTACTTCCTGTTTACTACAGTCATGCGTAATGTCAACATCTGATGTAATTACACTTGGCGTAGCCTGGTTGATTCGCTCCAAGCCAGTTGATGGAAAT
>NW_013959389.1:1219-1942 GCF_001266775.1 Austrofundulus limnaeus
TATTGTTGAGTGTTTTTTTTTTTTTTTACATGCAAGACAAAATAAGTTGAGATATGTATGAAAGGTGTTCCTAAAATTCAGATTTTATATTCAGGGAAGTGGTGTCCTGAGGGATGGACGAGGTTTGGATGCAGTTGTTATTTCAGATCCACTGAGGCAAAATCTTGGTTTGAAAGCAAAACATACTGTCAGGAAAAAGGAGCTCATCTGGTGATTATAGACACTGAAGAGGAGCAGGTGAGTCTGTTCATGTCTGTGACGTTTTGAAAGAACTGATCTGATCAGGGGCAGTTCTAGGGGCGGGGTCACAGGGGCATTGCCCCCAGATGAAATCTGAATGGCCCCTTGAAGTGCCTCTCTCCTGTCATTCATCTGCCCTTTGCTCGAGAGCGATGATGGTGAATGCAGTTCCATTTTCAAACACTAGTGGTGCTAATGAGTCAAACTGGAATTCCAGCATGAATCAAGCTTATAAAAATCTGTTTCTCTTATAACAAAGATTCAAACAATCCTGCAGAAAAAAAAGTCTTTCAACTGACAAACGATGGCTGGATTTTCTCACAGGCTGTGTTTGAGAGTATTTTAACAATGTTCAGAAGAAATGCATAAAAAGTACAAAGACAATTTACCGTGCAAGTTTATATTTATTTTTATTATTTTATTGTTATTTAACCAGGTAAATCTCACTGAGATCACAGATCTCTTTTTCAAGAACAGCCTGGG
>NW_013959390.1:0-439 GCF_001266775.1 Austrofundulus limnaeus
CTACCCAGAAAGGTCCCTGGACTGGGATTTGAACCGGTGACCTTCTTGCTGAGAGGCATCAGCTCTACCAACCAAGCCACCATGCCGCCTGCTGTATTTCAATTTTGAGATGTTCTTAAATTGAAAATGTGTTGTTTTAAAGGTGTCGCAGAATCAAAAGTGAAACTGTCTGAGCCGGCACTGAACAGAAGAACCTAAAGACACCAATAAACTCTTTAATTTGAGGAACCTTTTACTTTGTGGTGCAAAAATCAGTCTTATCTGTAGGGGAAGTAGGTGGGGTAAGTAACTAAGTAAAACTTTTTTTACATGGTACCTTTCAAAATGAAAATCAAAAGGTGCTTCACACCAAAATACAGTAACTGAAGACAAAGTCAAATAGAAACAGAAATTATAAAAGCCAATAAAATCAAGAAAAAAATGCAGTCAGATTTGATAT
>NW_013959390.1:1439-1942 GCF_001266775.1 Austrofundulus limnaeus
CACGTGATGCTTTTAAATTCTCCTTTTTCACATTTATATCCTTCAGTTGGGGTCTGTAAAAAGTGTAACTGCAATGCTTTGGCCTGAATTCTTCCTTATTGTAACTCCACGAGCCCCGCCCCTTTTTGGAGGCGTGTCTTAGGCTCTCTTTTTAAATCCAGACAAGGTGTTTCACACCGCACCCTTCCTCCAGCTTCCAGAGTGGTTCATTCTAGTTTGATAGAGGGGTTTATGAGTAACTATTCACAAATTAATGAAAAGATGTCAACGAAGGGAGACTTGTCCATCCAGCATTACATTGCAAAAATGTTGATTTTGCATGGTATGCCCCCTTTAATTAAAATAAGAAAGTGTATCTACCACTTTGACCTCTTGTTGTTACAGGCTAAAATCCAAAGTTTTAATTCATTAATAAAGAGTGAACCTTGAGGGGAAAGAATGCATTTTAAGAAAAGAGCTATGAGAATAAAAATGTAAAAAGCAGTGAACTGGATTAGAGACAC
>NW_013959391.1:0-941 GCF_001266775.1 Austrofundulus limnaeus
AATTATACATCATAAATTTATTGTTTGAAGGAAAATGTAACTCAAACTCATCAGCGTTTTGATAGAAATGTACAAATGTTTACTTTAGTTTACAACTTAAAAGTGTTGTCAACATGTGAAGCTGATTTGACTCATTTATTACGAACTGAGCTGTAAACTTCGGGGACTGAATGATGTGGATTCTTTTCACTGATGAAACAAAAATACAAAACACATTATAAGATAATTGTTTACAGTTTTTCTTGGTTGGTTTGACCCACTTAAAGATACTTGGATCCACTCAGTTTTCATCATCTGTCTCTCAGCAGAGCTGAAGTCGGTTCTTGTAAAGGTGCTAACCATTTTTCTGTGGGTTGAAACATTTTCTCCACCCGTGTGCAGAACAGTTAACACAGGTGTCTTTTAAAAAGTCTAAACTCCATTGTTTTATCAATGATGACCAAAGAGAAACCAGCTGTTCCTGACTATCAGAAGCTCCCCAGGGCTGTATGAAATCACAGAAGCAGCTGTTTGACTCTCCTTCACAAAAATCTTCACTTAGTGACCAGTCTGCAGGCCTGAAAAGGTCTGTGTTGTTCTTTACCAGCATGGATGGAGGAGGGCCAAAGAAGGTGAGACGGAGTCTCAATAGTGGGTATTTCCTGTACTGCAAAAGATTTTATTTTCCTAATTACTTATTCTCTGATAGATTTTATTTTCCTTTATATTTACAGTATTTTCTGTGCAGTAGTACAGTTTTCAGCCACAGTGGAAAAAACTCATGGAATCAATAAAATTTGCATCAAAGCAGGAAAATTTGACACTGCCTGCAGAACTATAACGAATGGCATGAAAGTGACGGAAGAGGCTACAATGACAAGCAGTGGTGCACTGAGTGCTGTATTTTGTTGTTGTTTTAAGGCAATATTTGATTTTATTTCATATTTGAATTGTGTTGGTAC
>NW_013959392.1:0-397 GCF_001266775.1 Austrofundulus limnaeus
ATACATGTGTTATCAGACAAATACATGTGTTATCAGACAAATACATGTGTTATCAGACAAATTCATGTGTTATAAGACAAATACATGTGTTATCAGACAAATTCATGTGTTATCAGACAAATACATGTGTTATAAGACAAATTCATGTGTTATAAGACAAATACATGTGTTATCAGACAGTACATGTGTTATCAGACAGAACATGTGTTATCAGACAGTACATGTGTTATCAGACAAATACATGTGTTATAAGACAAATACATGTGTTATCAGACAAATACATGTGTTATCAGACAGTACATGTGTTATAAGACAAATACATGTGTTATCAGACAGTACATGTGTTATCAGACAGAACATGTGTTATCAGACAGTGCATGTGTTATCAGACAAATAC
>NW_013959392.1:1397-1941 GCF_001266775.1 Austrofundulus limnaeus
GTACTTGTGTTATCAGACAAATACATGTGTTATCAGACAGTACATGTGTTATCAGACAAATACATGTGTTATCAGACAATACATGCATTATCAGACAGTACATGCGTTATCAGACAAATACATGTGTTATCAGACAGTACTTGTGTTATCAGACAAATACATGTGTTATCAGACAGTACATGTGTTATAAGACAAATACATGTGTTATCAGACAAATTCATGTGTTATCAGACAAGTACATGTGTTATCAGACATATACATGTGTTATCAGACAATACATGTGTTATAAGACAAATTCATGTGTTATCAGACAATACATGTGTTATCAGACAGTACTTGTGTTATCAGACAAATACATGTGTTATCAGACAAATACATGTGTTATCAGACAGTACATGTGTTATCAGACAAATACATGTTATCAGACAATACATGCGTTATCAGACAAATACATGTGTTATCAGACAGTACTTGTGTTATCAGACAAATACATGTGTTATCAGACAGTACATGTGTTATAAGACAAATACATGTGTTATCAGAC